>NC_089595.1:57949103-58249103 GCF_019320115.1 Miscanthus floridulus
TGTGGTCCAACTAGTTTTACTCAGCATTTGTTTCTGCAACCCTCGCTTCTAGGTCTTAATGTGAGAAAGGTTCGGACATAGAGAATGTCTACCAGATAGATATGCTCTTATCAGCCCTTGAGTGAGGCTCGACCCCCTACTGTTGCTGGGGTCAGGTGTCACTAAAGATCGAGGAGTTGATAGCGAAACTAATAAGAGAAGGCATGCGTAAATTTAGGGTAAAAGCGACGTAGCTATTTGATGTTCTAGGTGTTGATGAAGACTTTGTCATCGATGGTCCTGAGCCCCATCCCGTTGGTGGGGTCAAGTGTTAGTAAAGATTGAGGAGTTGATAGTGAAACTGATATGAGAAAGCATGTATAGATTTAAGGGTAAAAGCGATGTAGCTGTTCAATGTTCTAGGCGTTGATGAAGACTTCATCATCGATGGTCCTAAGCTTATAGGATCCTAGTCGGAGCACCTTTGCAATGATGTACAGTCCCTCCCATGGTGGAGAGAGCTTATGGCAGTTCTAGTTGCTCTTGATGAGGCGAAGTACTAGGCCCCCGACTTTGAAGGTTCGACCCCGCACTCGATGACTGTGGTACTGGTGCAACACTTGCTGGTACTTGGCTGAGCGGAGGAGGGCAATGTCACATGCTTCATCCTGCTAGTCTATGGCATCCTCGAGGGAAGCCTCAGCTCCCTATTTGTTGTAGGCCCTAACCCTTGGTGCTCCATAATCGAGGTTGGTTGGGAGAATAGCCTCAGAACCATAGACCATGAAGAATGGCATGTAGCCGGTGGCCCGGCTGGGGTCATCCTTAGGCTCTAGAGCACCATAGGAAGCTCCATGACCCATCATCTACCAAACTTGTTCAACTGGTTGAAGATCCTAGGCTTGAGGCCCTATAGGACCATGCCATTCACGCGCTTGACCTACCCGTTCATGCGGGGGTGCGCCATGGCGGCCCAATCAACACGGATATGGTATTCATCATAGAATTGGAGGAACTTCTTCCCAGTGAATTGTGTATCATTGTCCATGATAATGGAGTTTAGGACCCCAAAGTGATGGATGATGTCGAGGAAGAATAGCACGGCTTGCTCAGACTTGATCGCGTAGATCGGTCGAGCCTCTACCCACTTTGTAAACTTGTCTTTGGCAACAAGCAAGTGCATATATCCGCTAGGTGCCCTCTTAAGAGGTCTGACCAGATCGAGCCCCTAGATCACGAACAACCACATTATGGGGATTGTTTGGAGTGCTTGGGCCGACAGGTGGGTCTACCGAGCGTACTATTGACTTCCTTCATAGGTGAGCACAATCTATTCAGCGTCGGCTACTATGGTCGGCTAGTAGAAGCCTTGTCAGAACGCTTTTTCGACAAGGGTCCTAGGCACAGCATGGTGCCCACAGACCTCACCGTGGATATCACCCAGCAACTACTTCCCTTGTTTGATGGGAATGCAGCATTGTGGGATCCTAGTGTGGCTTTGCCTATAGAGATCGCCCTCAATAAGGACAAAGGACTTGGCACAACGTGTGAGCCACCAAGCCACTGTTTTGTCCATCGGTAGTGCCTCATGGAGGAGGTAGTCGAGGTAAGGCATCCTCTAGTCAGCTAGAGAGTCGGGCTCTATCGCTGGATCCTCGTCAAGCTCCATGACTTCGGGGTTGGATGGAGCCACCGGTTGGTTAGCCCCCAAATCTAGGGCAAGCGGCCCATCACCGGTTTGTTCTGGCTCCTCATAGTGGACCAAGGGCTTATACAAATCACTGGTGAAGACACCCGTTGGCACCAGCTCTCGGCCAGACACCATTTTCACCAGCGCGTTGGCCACCTTGTTAAGTCACCTCAGGGTGTGATTGAGCTCAAGACCATCAAACTTGTCCTCTAGTTGGCGAACTTCTCAGCAATACATAGCCATCTTGGCATTGTGGTAGCTTGATTGCTTCATGACTTGGTCGATGACCAGCTAGGCGTCGCTCGGATGTCAAGCCATCGGATACCTAACTCGATGGCGATGCGTAGGCCGTTGATGAGTGCCTCATACTTGGCCACATTGTTGGAGGAGGGGAAATGGATGCGAACCATGTACTTCACGCATACCCCAAGGGGCAAAACAAAGACCAGCCCTATGTCGGTGCCTTTCTTCATTAGTGATCCATCGAAGTACATTGTCTAATACTCTTGGTCGATGACTACTGGCGGCATTTGGACCTCGGTCCACTCTACAAAGAAATTAGCCAGCATTTGGGACTTGATGGCCGTTCAAGGGGCATATGAAATGCCTTGACCCATCAGCTTGAGTGCCCACTTCATGATTCTTCTTGTGGCATCTCAGTTTTGGATGACCTCACTGAGAGGGAAGCACGTCATGACCATCACTGGATGTGACTTGAAGTAGTGACGCAATTTCCTCTTAGCGATAAGGACGACATACATGAGTCTCTAGATTTGGGGTAGAGAGTCTTAGAATCAGACAAGACCTCACTAATGAAGTACCTAGGATGCTACACTTTGAGGGTGTGTCCCTCTTCTTCTCGCTCCACCACCAGGGCAGCGCTGACCACTTGCATGGTGGCTGCAATATAGAGCAGAAGCGATTTCCTATCGGTCAAAGGGACCAGGATCGGGGCCTTCGTCAGGAGCTACTTGACCTTGTCAAGTGCCTCCTGGGCCTCGGGCATCTGTTCAAAACAGTCGGCCTTCTTTAGAAGCTAATAGAGAGGGAGACCTCATTCGTCGAGGCACGAGATAAAGCGGCTGAGTGCGGTGAGGCACCCTGTAACTCGTTGTACCCCTTTTATGTTCTGAATTGGGCCCATCCTCATGATAGCCGAGATCTTCTCTAGGTTGGCTTCAATACCATGCTCGGAGACCATAAAACCCAGTAGCATACCCCTTGGGACCTCAAAAACACACTTCTCGGGGTTGAGCTTAATGTTATTTGCTTAGAGTGCGAAGGTTTGCTCTAGGTCGGCTATGACCTGGTCAGCCCATTTGGACTTGACCACGATGTCATCCATGTAAGCCTCAACGGTCCACCTAATAAGATCCCCAAAACACTTGAGCATGCAGTGTTGTTACATAGCCCCTAAGTTCTTCAAGCCAAACGACATTATGACATAGCAGAATGATCCGAATGAGGTGATGAAAGATGTTAGGAGCTGGTCAGACTCTTTCATTATGATTTGATGGTACCTGGAGTACACATCAAGGAAGCAAAGGGTTTCGCACCCTAAGGTTAAGTCGACTACTTGGTCTATGCACGGTAAAGGAAATGGATCCTTTGGACACGCTTTGTTGAGACCCCTGTAGTCAACACACATTCTCCATTTCCCACTCTTTTTCGTACAAGAATAGGATTGGCTAACCACTCGGGGTGGTATACTTCCTTGATGAACCCGGCCACCAAAAGCTTCGCAATCTCCTCGCCGATGGCCCTGTGTTTCTCCTCATCGAAGGAACGCAGGTGCTGCTTCATCGGCTTGGAGCCTGGCCTAATCTTCAAGGCATGCTCGGTGACTTCTCTTAGAATGCCTGGCATGTTCGAGGGTCTCCAAGCAAAGATGTCTGTTAGCGCGGAGGAAGTCCACGAGCGCGCTTTTCTATTCGGGGGGAAAGGGTGGTGCCAATGCACACCACTTTTCCCTTGGAGCTGTTGGGGTCTATGAGGACCTCTATAGGCTCAAAAGACCTAGTCGACCGCTTGGGGTTGGGTGCTTCTTCGATGACCTCCTCCCTGATGGCCGCAAGCTCTTTGGAGGCGACAATTGCCATGGCATGTTCGTTGCACTTGACCTCGCACTCATAGGTGTGGCAGAACCACTCGAAATAGCATACTTACGGAGGCGCTTATCTTCCATCAGACACTAAGCACCCCGAAAGCAAGCTACATCGAGTGGTGTCTATCGGGCACACCCCGAGGGAGAACCCAAAAGATCCACATTTTTTCTAAGGATCCAATAATGAGAATGAGTTACAACACAAGTACATTACATACATTAGAGTTTTCTTAAAAAGTACATTATTACAATACCAAATACCAGAGTTCGGAATGACAAACAGTGGAATTTAAAAATAACATCTAGCGGTAGGGGCGAGGATTCCATCTAAGCCCACCAGAAGGATCCTCCACATAAGGTACTCTTCAAGCATCACCTGCAATAGGGGTAAATAAACCCTGAGTCCTTACCCGACTAGTGAGAATAATTTCCTGACTCCAAGGAATATGATAGACTTTATGGTTTGCTAGTTTTCTTTAGCAGAAAGCAATACTAATAGTGAGTCCTTATTGATGCATTACTATTATCAGCCGTATTAAGTTTTCATCTAGTTAATCTATATAAGCACCTATTCTATTTTCAAGCAAGGGTTGAGCAATCGATACTATTTCTTCTCCTGTTCCACTTTCAGTTCTTACTACGGTGCTAAACCACAGACAAGCCATACCAGATCGCCCGGCAATTCGTGAATCAATGTGCCCAGCTAGGTGCCCCAAAAAACACATGCCCCGCTTGTACCCTAGGCACAAGCAGGACTAACCCACCACTCTCCTGTCCTGGGTGTCTAGGTCCTCGTCCAAACTTGGACTCCAAGCCCCCACCCCTGAGTCCTAGACTCAGTGTGGTGCAAGGACCTCCACCACCACCTCTTTCCATCAGTCGGTCCAGAAAGAGCTGGATCCATGACAAGAGAGCAGCAAGCCTTCCCTGCGCCCATACCCAAGTATGCGCTCGAGACAATAATCTGTGACTTGCCTAGAGTCATATGCAATGACCGATCCTTAATCGACACAGACAGAGAAAAAGTGTAACCGAGCTATGCCCTATTGGCCACAAGACACAACCCCTCACACCCACCAGTACCCAATCCATATCCCTGCCTGGTCAATGTTTTCTTTCCACCATTTTATCATGAGTGTTCATATTTTATTGCCTATTTGCGAGTAACGGCAGGTTACTCACGCTACTGATATGCTGAGCATAGCAACTACTCGACCTATACTAGTAGGACTCATAGGTAGATATATTTATGCATGTAGTTTCCATAAAATGCATGTAACGTAAATGCACATCATATATATATTCAGTGATCATTTAAAAATAGGGGTTATGCACCGGGGCTTGCCTTGGGCAGGCACTGGGTCAACAGAGTCAGCACCAATAGGCTCCTGGGCTTCCTCCTGTGCGAAGATCTCCTCCTTGTACTCCTCGATCACCTCGTCGTACTCTGGCTCACCGACGGACACAAAATCTACTAGTTCATGATCTACATGAAATGATGATACAATGTTTAATAATATAACAACCAGCTCTTAAAATAGAAGTACATCGATTAAACTACTAAGCTAGTGCTATCAACCGCGGTGCTCAATTATCTATTGCTATTGACGACAAGTATCAAGTAAGGCATTCATCGTCATTCCAGCAACTATCGGTATTTTCACTCCTAACGCTGATTTACGCGATATACCCATCAAGAGTAATAGCTACTTTATTTAACGACACCTTTTAATGCTACAAAATTTACAGCGAGCACCTAATATCCTCGGGAACCTACTGTAAAATTTTCAAAGCTAAAACTATTACCGATTTGCCACAAGAATTCCTATAAATATTAATCTATATAATACTAAGCTTCCTAATTAGAATTTATAAGCCTATGATGGCAATAGCTAACTGTGAACTAACTACACTAACAGATAGACAACATTTTTGTGAACCTAACAAACTTGGTTTCACCATTTTTGGACAACAACACAATTTACTATGATTTATCGAAGTTCACTTCATAACTAAAACAAATAAACTTTTCTTATTTACTGGAAATGATGAAAACCAAATCTGACTCCATCGGCCCACTCGCGCTGGATCGGCCCAGCGCGCCATCCCGCCCGCGCGCGTCAGCAGGCCACTACGCGGCCCACGCGGAGGCGCGTCCTAGCCGGCCAACGGCCCGTGATGGGGAAGGCCCACGTGCGATGGCAAATATGCATGGACACCCCTGAGTGACTCGATATCCATAGCGAACTATATGACACTATTTCACCAGTCTACAATTTTTCAGCAGCACCCTTCGAAACTCTTGTCCTCTCATTGGCGACACCCCTGTGGCCACCCACGCCCACCGGCGTGGTGGGGCTAGCACCAGCGACCCACGCCGGCCACCACAGGCCTCCCCTCCCAAACCAACGAGCCGACTCATACCTAGATGTGAACGCAAAGTGCAGGGCAGAGGAAACGCGCACCAAGACGCAGCAGCGGGCTCGTACCACGACAGCGGGCACCCTACAAACACAGCAACGCCGTTCCGATGAACGTCAGCAAGGCCGGTGTTGCACCCAATTTTGCAAAGCAAAACCAAGTACTCATATATGTGCGCCCAGGATGTCCAAACACACACATATATCACAAATTGCAATAGTGTCAAAGTAAAGTACTTATTACATCGCATATCTCATCATAAAGTTAATATAAAGTTTGCTCGAAGGCAATATTATTACAAACACATCAGAATAACTAGCCCAACTGCCACAGGGACTCCAACTGGTGAACGTCTCCCTAGTAGTCCTGGACATCCTCCAGAAACTCTTTATATCCATTATCTGTTACCCATCTGGGATTTTCATTGGATATAAAGCAAGTGTAAGCTCACCATGCTTAGCAAGTATATCAAAGGGGTCCATGAGGCTCAAAAAGTCTTGACACTATTTGACTATGGTTCGCAATTTTAGTTGATCAAATTTTTGCAACCTGAATTACTACTTTAATGAACAGTCCCAATACCCAAGTGGTATTAAAGTATCATCAAGCTTTATCTCATACCCCATCCATCCATCATCCATAGTAACCACTAATCTCGAAGGATCCAGACCCCTCGTATCCGTGAGCACGGCTATTATAACAGGTTAATTATTTCTGCAAAAATTGTACATCTTTACCCACCGAGCCATGATTCCCAATGCCAGGGTTCACGAGACCCACTACACCTCTTCCTAGGAAGTGTGGTAGAGTTTCACTATGAAACCCTTAGCTAGTTGCACTAACAGGTCATAGCTACAAAGGAATGGCACGCGTGGGCATCGTAGCACGGTGCACACCCTAACAGAAAAAGGAAAGATACCCTCTTACCCCTTACTGGAGCTATAGACGAGCTAGTACAATCTAGATAATAGGTTAAAGTCAGAGCCATGTGACACTCGGGGTTGTACGGTCCCTCCTGGGTTGCCGCTTCAGGATTAAGTCCTTATGGAGAGGCACTAGAGTACTCAACCCCATACTCCAGCCCCCTATCTGTTGCTAAAAAGTTCCATTTGTATCACATTGCATATAGCCTTTAATCATGTTTAACAATTACTTCATGTTAAGCGCTGCAGCATCTATCCAAAATGCCTACCCAATAAACCCAGGTATCAAGGATATGTGGTACAGGGAATCATCTAGGTAAAGTCCTTAAAGGCAATTCAAATTAAACACATGCATGAATGTAAGTGGTAGTAGTTCATAGGTAACAAGGGGCCTTTGGTACACCTGCCTTCCTCAAAGTCGTCTTAGGAGTACTGCTGATCCTGTTGGGGGTCCTCAGTCACCTCAAATGGCTCACCCTCTAATCGTGATCCAATCATCAATCAAGCATCATTCCAATCATTACATACATACAAGATAGACCTCTATTAGAATAGTACACCAAATAGTGAAAACATATGTTGAAAAGCTTACTAATCTATTCTACGCATTGCTACGAACACATGAGCGAAAGAATCACTCAAATCGGACTTAAAACGTGAAAGTTATGCATGAAATAAGATGTAATGGCAATTCTGTAAATAAACTAACCTATTTTCAAATTAAAACAATTAAAAATCTGAATTTAAATGAAATTTGGACTGGGCATACTATTTCTGGAAACTACAGGGACTTGAACGAATAAAAATAGGACTGAAAAATAATTATTTTGAATTACACGGGACTGCGGGTTGATTACTAGAAAAGGCGGGGGCTTTTCTGCAAAACGTGCACGGTTGACTGCTGGGTTGACTCGGCTGCTGACTATGCACCACGCGGCACTGCGTGAGTGGTGCGGTTCACCACATGGCTCAGTGGACTGGCTGACGCAGCCACGGTGGACTGAGGTCTACGGGTCCATGGACCAGTCACTTAACGAAGAGGTAAGATCTAATCGTGGCCCTTCATCGCAAATCCGACAGCGTAGGTGGCACTAGACGAACTCCGGCAGCTACAGGGCATCACCAGCGAGCCCTCCATGGCTGGCGGTGACTGTTCTTGCGGGTACGGCGTTCTAGGCCGCCATTTGAGGAACGAAGAGCATGGGGAGGCGGAGAAACTCACCGCGAGTCCGACGGTGGTGGTCGCGGTGTCTGGAAGGCTTCGAAGCGAGTTGTCGACGGCGGCCGCGAACTGGAGAGAGAGAGGGTGCGATTGAGGCTGAATCTGAGGAAAACAAGGCCAAAATCGTGAAGTGGAGGTACCTACGGCTTCGGTGGGTCGCAATGGAACTCCTGGGCACGTCGGCGTCGGGTTACGCGCTCGGGCGGAGGGATTAGCTAGCGGCGGTGGCTCACAGCTATGAGCAGGGGATGGAGAAGGGCAGAGGGGGGGCTCAGCCTTTATAGGTGGGTGGCAACAGCGTACAAGGAAGGGGAGCGGGGCGGATTTGGTGCTTTCCATACCTAGGCGTCGGTGGCCTTCCAATCGAGCTGCGCCATCAACGGCGGCGAGAAAAGGAAAGAGCGTCGGGGAAGAAAGGAAAGGAAGAGGACGGTGTGCAGGCGGCTGACAGGCGGGACTAGCTACGCAGCAGGAGAGAGAATCAGCACACATAGGCGTGGGCCGAGGAGGCCGCAGCAGGGCGCTGCCGAGCGTGTGCGGGCATAGCCGAGGCGGCCCGCGGCTGATGGGCTGTGCTGCGGAGCAGGCCGGCGCGGGGGAAAAAGGAAGGCCGCGCACGGGGGAAAAAAGAAGGGAGGGGAAAGTTGGCCGGGCCACCAGTAATGGGCCGACATCGGGCAAGACAGGCCAGGAAGGAGGCCAGGCTGGTTCGGTTGGGCTGAAAAAAAGAGAAGATGAATTCTTTTCAAATCCAATCTTTTTTTCCAATTCTATTTTCTCCATTTCCATTTTTAAGCCAAATTCAAATAAGTTTTGAATTCGATTTCAAATCATCTAGCCCTACACTCAATCAAAAACCATATGATTCAGCATTAATGCAACAAACAAGTTTCTAAACTTATAGTTTATTTTATTTATACAATATTTATTATTTGGCCTAAGTTAGAAATACCTAGAAAATGTATTAAAAGGGCAAGAATTTAATTGCTAATTTGTAGTAGAATTTTGGGTGTTACAAACCTACCCCCCTTATGATGAATCTTGTCCTCGTGATTCGGATGGTTCAAAGAGATTGGGGTAGTCAGTTCTCAGATCTTTCTCTCTTTCCCAAGTTGCCTCATCCACTGAGTGCCTGTTCCACTGAACCTTGCACATTCTTATTATTTTGCTCCTTGTGATTCTCTCCGCTGTTTCTAGGATTCTTACTGGATATTCTTTGTATGACAGATCCCCTTGGATGTCCAGTTCTTCCAAAGGTAGTTGTTCCTCAGGTACTCTCAAACATTTCTTAAGTTGTGACACATGGAAAACATCATGAACACCTGAGAGCTGCTCTGGTAATTCTAACTGGTAAGCAACTTCTCCTCTCCTGTTGATGATCTTGAATGGTCCCACATACCTGGGTGACAACTTTCCCTTGGTATGAAATCTCTTTACTCCTTTCATAGGTGAAACTTTGAGATAGACAAAGTCACCGATTTCAAATGCCAAATCTCTTCTTCTTGTGTCCGCATAGCTTTTCTGTCGGGACTATGCAACCTTTAGGTTTTGCCTTATTATTTGCACTTGTTTTTCTGCTAGTTGCAAAACATCTGGTCCAAAGACTTGGCTCTCCCCCGTTTGATTCCAAAACAATGGTGTTCTGCACTTCCTGCCATACAATGCCTCAAACGGTGCCATCTTAAGACTCTTTTGGTAGCTATTATTATAGGAGAATTCGGCATAAGGTAAACTCTTATCCCAACTTGTCCCATACTGCAGAGCACAAGCTCATAGCATATCTTCTAAGATCTGATTTGTTCTCTCGGTCTATCCATCTGTTTGAGGATGGTAAGCTGAGCTAAAGTTCAACTTTGTATCCATTGACTCATGCAATTTCTACCAGAAATGTGATGTGAACTGTGTACCCCTATCCGAAACAATCTTCTTTGGTACTCCATGTAAACACACAATCCTTTTCATATATAACTCTGCTAACTTTGCACTCAAATAAGTTACCTTGACTGGAATGAAATGGGCCACTTTTGTCAGACGGTCAACAATCACCTAGATAGAGTCAAATCCTCTCTATGTACGGGGTAATCCAACTATAAAGTCCATTCCAACTTCTTCCCATTTCCACTCGGGTATCTTCATAGGTTGTAGTAAACCTGCTAGCCTCTAATGTTCTGCTTTCACTCTTTGGCACGTATCATATATAGCCACATGTTCAGCTACATCTCTCTTTAGTCCATACCACCAGTATCTCTCTTTAAGATCAAGATACATTTTAGTACTTCCTGGGTGTATGGAATAGGCTGAGTCATGAGCTTCCCTCAAGATAGACTCCCTAATAGATTTTACTTCTGGCACACAAATCCTTTTACCAAACCATACTGTCCCTTGATCATCCATATGGAATCTTGGGGCTTTACCAATCACTATACGCTCTGCAATATCCTTGATCCTTTCATCATCCAGCTGTCCCTTATGAATCTCTTGTTCCAGAGTGGATTCTACCTCTAACTCCATGGCGTTGGCCACAATACCCAAATTCAAGTATTTGAACTCCTCACACAACACTTCAGGTAGTTGAGTTGTATAGGTCATGTTCACATAACTCCTTCTACTCAAGGCATCTGCTACAACATTAGCCTTTCCT
This sequence comes from Miscanthus floridulus, assembly GCF_019320115.1. Lineage (NCBI taxonomy): Eukaryota > Viridiplantae > Streptophyta > Magnoliopsida > Poales > Poaceae > Miscanthus > Miscanthus floridulus. Next base: position 57,960,084 of record NC_089595.1, read on the forward strand.
AGGTGATAGTAGATATCCAAATCATAATCCTTGATTAACTCAAGCCATCTACACTGCCTCAGATTCAGATCTGACTGCGTGAATATATACTTCAGACTCTTATGGTCCGTATAAATCTCACACTTATGACCAATCAAGTAGTGCCTCCAAATCTTAAGAGCATACACCACAACTGCCAATTCTAGATCATGAGTCAGATAATTTAACTCATGTTTTCTCAGCTGTCTAGATGTGTAGGCAACAACTCTGCCTTCTTGCATAAGAACATCTCCTAGACCTTGCCGTGAGGCATCACATAGATAGAGAAACTTTTGGTGAGATCAGGTAAGATGAGCACTAGAGCAGAAGTTAGTCTCTTCTTTAACTCCTCAAAACTGTCCTGGCATTGCTTAGTCCATACAAATTTGGCATTCTTCTCTAACAACGCAGTCATGGGCTTGGCTAACTTAGAGAATCCCTCGATGAATCTCCTATAATACCCAGCCATACCCAGAAAACTCCAAATCTCACTAACATCTTTAGGTGGCTTCTAACTCAACACATCTCTAACCTTCTTGGGATCTACTGCTACTCCTCCATTAGAGATTATGTGACCAAGGAAAGATACTTCTTTTAGCCAGAACTCACATTTGCTGAACTTGGCATAAAGTTGATGTTCTCTAAGCTTCTGCAACACCAATCTCAAATGTCCTTCATGTTCTTCTTCATTCTTAGAATACACTAGTATGTCATCAATGAACACGATGACAAACTTGTCAAGGTACTCCATGAACACTTTGTTCATCAGATACATGAAGTAAGTAGGTGCATTTGTCAGACCAAAAGACATGACTGTGAACTCATACAGTCCATAGCGGGTCACAAAGGCGGTCTTAGGGATGTCAGTACGCCTTATCCTCAACTGATGGTATCCAGATCGAAGGTCAATCTTGGAAAACACACAAGCCCCTTTCAATTGGTCAAATAAGTCATCAATTCTAGGTAATGGAAACTTGTTCTTAATTGTGACCTCATTAAGTGACCTGTAGTCTATGCACATCCTTTGTGTACCATCCTTCTTTTCTACAAACAGTACTGGTGCACCCCAAGGTGATGAACTAGGTTGAACATAACCCTTGTCTAACAATTCCCTTAATTGTTTCTTAAGTTCTGCTAATTCATTCACTCCCATTCTATAGGGTCTCTTAGCTATGGGTGCAGTTCCAGGTAAAAGTTCAATTATAAACTCGATGTCTCGGTCAGGTGGCATACCTGGCAATTCCTCAGGGAAGACATCCGGGTACTCATTTACTATCCTTATATCTTCTATGGTTGTGCCTTCCAACTAATTAACCCGGTAGATTTCTGCAGCAGACTGAGTTGCCACATACACCACTTCTTCTCTAGATGAAGTAATAAGATTCATAGAACTATTACCACAATTAATAAATGCTTTCTGCAACCTTAGCCAATCCATACCCAAGATGACATCGATACCGGTGGAATTTATGACTACAAGATTTGCTTGAAATTCTACCCCCTTATGCTGAGACTAGCAGCTAAGCATATCCACTCTGCTTTCATTACCCCACCAGGTGAGCTTACTAACATGTGTTTCTTCATAACACTTACTGGAATACCATGCTTCTTTATGAATGTATATGTTATGAAGGAATGCAAAGCACTAGAATCAAAAAGTACTGTAGCTAAGTTTGAGTTGACCGGAAACGTACCGATCACCACATCCGGTGCCTCCTAAGCTATTTTAGCAGTAACATGGTTCACCTTTCCCCAAACATAGTTCTGCTGTGAGTTAGCCGTCTTCTTGGGACATCTATTGGAGTAATGTCCTGGCTCTCCACAATTGAAGCACTTGTTGTCATTAACTGCATTTGGCACTTTTGGTGCGCCATTCCTCTGAGGAGCATTGGGGGCATTATTCCTCACTGGTACATTGTTGGGTTGCTGCTGGCGCTGAGCTGGTGCCTTATACTATTGCTGCTGCTGCTGTGCGCGCTGCTGCTGGTTGCGGTTGGGATCTGTCTGACCTTGATAGCGCTGCTGAGGTTGAGTTTGTTGAGGGTTGGTACAGAAGCGAGAGTTGCTCCCAGATTGCTATCCTTGAAATTTCCTCTTCTTGTCCTCCATCTGGCGGCGCTTGTTCTCAATCACTAAAGCTTTGTCCACCAGCTGCTGGAAGTTAGCAAAGGTATGGGACAACAGCTGGTACTGGAGACCATCATTCAAGCCCTCCATAAACAGCTCCTGCCTCTTTCCATCCTCGTCTACCTCAGTAGGTGCATACTATGACAATTGTATAAACTTGTCACGATAGTCAGCAACAGTCATGCTCCCCTGCTTGAGAGCCAAGAACTCCTTCTTCTTTAGCTTCATCAGTCCTGCAGGTACATGGTGAGTGCGAAAGGCACTGCGGAACTCAGCCCAAGTGATGGGATTTGCTTCGGTGCGGCCGAAGCGGAATGAGTCCCACCAATCTTGTGTAGCTCCCTGTAACTGTCTAGAAGCATATAAAACTTTCTCCCTATCATCACATTGGGTAATCTCCAGTTGCCTCTCAATGGCACGTAGCCAATCATCAGCTTGGAGTGGGTCGGCAGAGTGCTTGAATACAGGTGGGTGTCCTTTCAAGAACTCTCCCCTCTTATCTCTGACATGAGGGGGTGCATTCCCATTCCCTTGCCCCATGTTCTGCATGTTCTGGGCCATCTGTTGAAGCAACTGGGTCTGCATCATCATCAGCTGCTCCATGGTGACTGGGGGTGGTGGCGGCGGTTCCTCACCTCCCTGGTTGTTCCTCCTGGTGTTTACCATCTATAGAGGCATCATATAAGTCTCACATGTCCAAGCATATAACTCTTACAAGATACTGGTGTAATAAGAGTAGGTGTAGACAAGAGATATATGTAGGGTATGCAAGAAGATATTTGTTCTGAACTTTTTCAGCAAGTTGGATAACAGCTGTGCTGTAAAATGAGCATATCTCACTCTCTGATTATCATATGATTGCATAGAATACCTTTCTGGAAAGCTTATGAAATTATATACAACTTTTGTTTAGAACACTTTTTCAGATTCTGACGTTTACTTAGTCAAATACAGATGATAAGCAGTACTGTTCTGGAATCCTGACAGCACAGAAACCTCAACTTACAACAGCTGTATCTCACAATTTATAATAGCTATTGAGGTGATTCCAGAGCCAAAAGAAAGATGTTGAAGTCTACTTATCTCCATAAAAATTTCATGACCTTTGAGTATCTAGATTACGAGATATGAACTGATAAAGATAGACTGTTCCGAATAATACAGAATGGACAGCATGATAGAATGAAACCCAACTATTTATTCATAATATCCTTAAACCTTAACCTTAACTAAATGACCGTGGACATGCCCACAAGTCATCACAATCATATCAAAGATCCAAATCAAACATTATTCATAATGATAAACATCCAACCATGCAACTAACACTTGTCCAACCATTAAAAGAAAGAAACTAAATACTCTCTCGCGTAGCTACGCGTGCTTATTATATATTTTTAAGACTCTCCTATGGGTACGGGTCGATGTTGGTGCTGGTGCTGGGGTCTCCAGATTCTTTTCTGGTCCTCGGGGGTGACTGAGCGGGTACTCCTAAATCTTCCACATCTAGACCTCCTAGCTGCTGCTTCAGTGTAGCGTTCCCATGAGCCAGCTGCATGTAGGCCCTCCCCATGACATCGAGCTCATCTAGGGCCTGATCCAAGTCAGTGTGGGTCTCAGCCAAGCACAACAGTGTAGGCCTCAGCCTCAGGTTCACCTCTCCAAGTGGTGCAGTGATGTTGCACGTAGACTGTCCGCTCCGACGGTGGGGAAGATAGCGGTCGTCCTCCCAGGCGATGTCGTCGAAGTGACGGTCACGGTTGACCATCGACGCCTATCGAGCTACATCCCTAATGACGGCCGCACGTGTGAGCCATGCAGTGGTGGCGTGGTGGATGTAGTGCACCCGAGTCCCCTCTCGGATGTACACTTCTATCTCCTAGAAGCCGGTGTAGTCGGGGTGGGTCCAATGCTCCGTCCTATACTGTACAGTGCCTCCAGGGTGGTAGCGATGCACAAGTGCAAGAAGCCTAGGGTGGTAGTAGCCATCACCCTCCAAGTCGTAGTGGATCTCTACAGTCCATCCCTGAGCCAATGGTGCATTGTGATCATCATCATTGTCATCATCCCCATCGTCTCCATCGTCTCCACCATCTCCACCATCATCACCTCCATCAGCATCAAAATCATCAGAACCATCTCCATCATTGGGGTCACCAGCTCCCTCCTAGCCACCCTATTCCTGCACTTCCTCGGGATCTTTCTCAGACTCCTCTATCTCAATGGGTCCCTCAAACATGGGTCCCTCTTCTGTTTCTTCATCCATTGGATCCTCCAACAAGTCCTCCAGAGGTTCCCCCATGGGCACCTCCATAGGTGGTTCCTCCTCTTGGTTCCTTAGAGCCTCCACAAGGTGTGTCGGGACACGTTTGCCCAAAGTGAACCTGGTCCTCCTAGTGGGCATCAGGATGGTCCTCTTGCACGGGGTCTACTTGGTACGGGCCATCTACAAGAATGAAAAGGTTGAGTATTAGAACAAAATAATTTTTGGCAACAGATAAAGAACAGAATATAAGCAAAAATTTTATAGCAAAGTAAAAGTAGTAAAATAAAGATAATGAAATCCTAAAAACATCCATTTCTATCTAGGTTGTTTGTCCTACGGTCAGTTATAGCTCTGATACCAATTTGTCACACCCAATTTTGTAAAGCAAAACCAAGTACTCATATATGTGCGCCCAGGATGTCTAAACACACACATATATCACAAATTACAATAGTATCAAAGTAAAGTACTTATTACATCGCATATCTCATCATAAAGTTAATACAAAGTTTGTTCGAAGGCAATATTATTACAAACACAGCGGAATAACTAGCCCAACTGCCACAAGGACTCCAACTGGTGAACGTCTCCCTAGTAGTCCTGGACATCCTCCGGAAACTCTTCATATCCATTATCTATTACCCATCCGGGATTTTCATTGGATGTAAAGCAAGTGTAAGCTCACCATGCTTAGCAAGTATATCAAAGGGGTCTATGAGGCTCAAAAAGGCTTGACACTGTTTGACTACGGTTCGCAATTTTAGTTGATCAAATTTTTGCAACCTGAATTACTACTTTAATGAACAGTCCCAATACCCAAGTGGTATTAAAGTATCATCAAGCTTTATCTCATACCCCATCCATCTGTCGGGGACCTAATACTGGGGTACCCTAGAAGGTGGAACCGATAACCACCAAACGTGAAAAACTTCTAGACGGGTAAGGGCTCCATGTCATCCCTTGTTCGAGTGACAGGAGTTTGGTTCCGCCTCGTCCGACACCTTTAGGATGGGCTCGGTCTCGCCCGAGGGCCGAGGGATAAACTCCGTCTCGCCCGACACCTTGAGGGCAGGCTCGGTCTCGCCCGAGGGCTGAGGGATGAATTCCGTCTCGCCCGACCCCGGAGGGGCGGGGTCAGCCTCACCCGATGCCTTTGTGGGATAACCCTGCCTCGCCCCAAAAGCTCAAGGCTAATCTCCGTCTCGCCCGACGCCTATAGGGCGGGCTCGGTCTCACCCAAAGGCAAAGGGATGGATTCTGCCTCGCTCGATCCCAGAGGGATAGGGTTAGTCTCGCCCAAGAGATAGGGATTGATCTCCGCCTCACCCGACGGCCCAGAACGAGCCTCGCCCTGATCGATATCTATCCCTCATAATGATGGGTACAGGACGAGACAAGACGTTCGGGTCAACCATGGCTCCAACGACCATACCCTGCGCCCTGGCAGGAAAAGGACTGCCAGGGAGCAATAGGACTGATGCTTTAGACCCTTCCGGGCGCCGCTGAGCCCAAAAGGTATTACAGGTGCGTGCATCTCACTCGGTAGAGTTGTAGGCGCCGCCTTCAGCTCTGGGACACGGAACCCAACGAAGATATACGACAACCGCTACGCTCCAAGAACGGATTTGCTATCTCCACGAATGACGGATACTCCGTCACCGCGCTGTGGACCCGAGGGAGCGGGGCCCTCTTCCTGACCCCTCAGGTCCTCCCAGTCAGAGGGCCTTGGCCACGGCGCTACACCGGACCCCGACCCCGAATTCTCCCAACAAGAATCATGGGAACCAGAAGGCGTGTGGAGCAAGGCTGGGGGAGGCTCCTAAGTCAAAACCACTGTACTACAGCCCATACCCTGGGGGCAGCATGCTGTGACTAATCTGACATCCTACAGAGATATCGACGACATCGTAAGCACTTATCTTCCTTCGCACTCATCAGAATGGGGGACCTGACCAGGTAGACATGAGCCACAAGACTAAGTAGAGTACGCATCCTGGAGCCCTCACCCTTGTAAAGCCAGCCCCTTCATCTATAAAACGGGATGCGCTTCCTCCATCAAAGGGACGGAAAAAATAGGACCGAACAATAGAACGCACTCATACACACAAGCAGCTACGAAGCTCTCGACCACCTTTCAATCCTTCGATCAGAGACTTGGGACCAGTCCCTCTCTCGGCAGTTTGTATCCCTTACTACAGACCGTTCACGGTGCTAATAACACAAGCAGCAACAAACTAGACGTAGGGACGTTCCGCCCGAACCAGTATAAATCTTGTGTCCTTTAGCGCACCATCCGAGCCTAACGCGCATTACTATAAATTTACTTGCCGGTGCTTGTACGAAACACCGACAACTACCGTGAAGACGCTCAATACGTTGAAGTCTACCCTACGCCTCTAGTGACAGATGATCTGCAATAACAACTCCACTGCAAGCGCCTCCTCTCTCGGCATGCTCTACGGCCTCTACAACTGTGGCGGCCCTCGCTGTCTCTACATCTGGATATTTGCGCTTTCGGGTTGCTAGCTTCTTCCTCGCCTTGCCTTTAGGCTCTGTAGGCTAGCGAGGCGTGGGACTCCGATCCTCATCTCTTGGACCACCACCAACATTCTTCGTGCGAGCCATCTGAAAGATCTAAGGAAAAACTATCGCTAACAAAGAAACAACTGCCTCTGTCGAAGATCAACTGCTGCTGACACTCTTGAGGCTTGGCCTCGATCCTTACTCGCGAGCTTGGATCCGAGTTAAACTATCAACTGCCACACGATCTCAACGGCACCAACTTGCTGCACGATGGAATAGATAGGATATACAATAAATACAATGTATCTACTAGATGCAAAATCCTAAGAAGCAAGCAATTTAGATACAAAATTGAGACGTGGGGCATTGCTACCAAATGAACCGACGATCCGAGGAGAAAAGGGAAGCGATCTGCGGGAAACCACCGACTTGTCTAGGGTTAGGGTACCGACTCGATGAAGAATGGCGATCCGATATAGTGAATCGACGGCCCTGTCAAAACAGTGTTGTGATGAATGGCTAGGTCACAGCAAAGTTGCAACGTGGATTGCTAGGGCACGACGACAGGGCCTTACCGGTGATGGACGTGGATGGCACTATGGCTCGGTGGCGGCTCTGCTGCCGGTGGGAGTCTGGCGACAACGGCCAGGAGGCAGGGCGACACGGGGAGGCACTACAATCACCAGCGAGTGGTGCTGGACGCGCGGGCGGCAGGGAGGCGGCGGCGGCGCGAGGGCAAGCAACGGCGTGCAGGTGAGCGGCAACGGCGCAGGGCTTGCGGCGGCGTGAGGCATGGGAGGCGGCAATGCGGTGGCATGGGGCTAGGGCACTGGACTGCGGTGCTTTGGCAGGCACGGCGGAGCTTGCTGCGCGGCGGCTCGCAGTGGGGGCGTGCGATGGCGCTGGCGTGGCGAGCTCGTGGCTGGAGATGGTGGCCCGGGCACAGGAGGTGGTGGCACTCGGCGGCTAGGGCATGGTGATGAGGACATCGCCATGCTAGACACACCGATGCCATGGTCTTCCCCAAGTTGCAATTCGTTCCCAACTCAGCTGCCACGTCGCCCTCAGATTCAGCAGACACGTCGTCACTGTTTCGGTCATAACTTTCTCGTACGACATCGAAATGGGCCGTTCTTGGAGGCGTTGAAAAGGGGACGACGACGCCGTCGTTTTGGATCTGGTCCCAGCTCCAGAAGGTCCATGGATCATTCTGTGTGACCATGGCAAGGTGCTGCATCACCTATTTGGGCCAACTTGGCCATGTATCGTGTCGGGCCTTAAGCCCAAGTTGTGGGCACCCAACCCCTGGCCGTCCCCAACCCTAGGTCGAGTCTTAGACTATAAACACAGCCGCCGCCACTGCTACACAATTGGGTTTTTGTTTAGAGTTTAGTTTTCCATCGAGAAACTGAATTGTTCATTGTAACTGTGGTGATAAATCCTTTTACAGTGATCCAGGGCCCCCGTTCTTGATCTCCTCCACTGTGTCGATTAGTCCTTTGGAACCGAGTTCTTGAATCCTCTATTGATATTCGCGTCATTCATATTTGCAATTTCAGATTGCGTGTTTTACCTTCTTGCTTGTGCTCTTCGATTCGCTTGTAGGAAAAGCCTTCTTGGCGAGGTCAATCAAGTTGTGCTTGGTTGATAACCAACGGAGCAGTGGTGTAACGGTTGCAGGGTTCGAATCGTGTCTGATTTGAAGCCGGATCGCCAACGTCGAGATCTCCACAAAATCGAACTTATCGGCTACCTCTCGGAAGATCGGGCCTGTACTTATCACATGGTGTGGATGCGGGACAAGGTAGTACGGTGCGTGGTTAAATAGGGTGGCCCCCAATGAGATCGAATAGGAAAGGAAGAAAAAGATCGAATCTGACATGATTCCTACTGATCGGACGCTCCGGTGGTAGCGACCGGACACTACCACCCAGCGTCCAGTCGATTCCAGAGAGGTCCAAATCCTCTAGAATTGCGACTAGACGCATCCGATGGACACCGACCGGACGTAGCCAGAGTCTGGTCACCTAGCCTTGATGTCTTCATGATCGACCGAACGCTGAAGCACCTTCTGACCAGACGCTGGAAGAACACTATTTCAGCGTCCGGTCACTCCTTCGGCAGCAGGTTCACCTCCTATGAACTGACCGGATGCTGGACACCAGAGTCCGGTGCAGCGTCTGGTCACTCCTTCAGCAAATCTTCAAATTCCTTTGCGCTGCCTGTTCCCAATCAAGTCCCAACTCCAATAAGATCCAAATAAGCACCAATTGGGACAGATGTGAGTGACCTCTCTCAAACCCTCAAGTTTTTCAAAATATTTTGCCTTAGGCTATAATTCTTTTTAAGAAAATAGGCAATAAAAGGGCGACTTAAGATAAACGACAAAACAACATTCATGCATATACAATGCAATACTTGAAAGTAAATCTAGTTGCTTATCAAGTTTGATCCAAGGTTAAGCTTTTTCATACGCTTTTTGGCAGTTATCTTAACCATGTTAGACAAGCCCTATATGCATTATAAAGCATTAAACATGTTGTATATTACAATGCAATGCAAGGGACAACACAAGTTTAATTTTTAGTGAAGTTGCTAAAATCAAGCACATTGAGTTCATTTCACAATCTACAAAATGTTGCCTCATCTAGTGGTTTAGTAAAGATATCCGCCAATTGATCCTCGGTCCTTACACCTTCTAGTGATATATCATTTTTAGCCACATGATCTCTTAGAAAGTGATGATGGATATCTATGTGCTTGGTGCGAGAGTGTTGAACCGGATTATTTGTAAGTTTTACCGCACTTTCATTGTCGCACAAAAGAGGTACTTTATCTTGAACTACACCATAGTCTAGCAAAGTTTGTTTCATATAAAGTATTTGTGCACAACAGGCACCCGTGGCAATGTATTCCGCTTCGGCGGTGGACAAAGCCACACTATTTTGTTTCTTGGAGGACCAAGACACAAGTGATCTACCAAGCAAATGGCACCCTTCGGATGTGCTTTTTCTATCAACTTTGCATCCAGCATAATCCGAATCAGAATAGCCAATTAATTCAAATCTAGCTCCTTTGGGATACCAAAGGCCAATGCTTGGTGTGTGCTTAAGATACCTAAGGATTCTTTTTATGGCAATCAAATGAGTTTCCTTAGGATTAGCTTGAAACCTTGCACACATACACACACTAAACATGATGTCGGGCCTAGATGCGGTCAAATATAATAAGCTACCAATCATAGAGTGGTAGAGAGTTTGATCAACTGGGTTACCTCCCTCATCTAGGTCGAGATGTCCATTGGTTGGCATTGGTGTCTTGATTGGCTTACATTCATTCATCTTGAATCTCTTGAGAAGATCATTAGTGTATTTTTCTTGAGAGATGAAAATCCCTTCTCTCATTTGCTTGACTTGAAAACCAAGAAAGAATGTAAGCTCTCCAATCATTGACATCTCAAACTCCTTCAATATCAATTCACCAAATTCTTTGCATGAATCTTCATTTGATGATCCAAAGATAATATCATCAACATACACTTGACAAATGAGGATATGCCCATCAAGCTTCTTGGTGAATAGTGTGGTGTCGACCTTCCCAATGATGAAGCCCTTCTCAAGGAGGAAGTCCCGAAGGCACTCATACCAAGCTCTTGGGGCTTGCTTAAGCCCATATAGTGCCTTGGACAACCTATAAACATGATTAGGATATCTAGGGTCTTCAAACCTGGGAGGTTGATCAACATAGACTAGTTCATTAATAAAGCCATTTAAGATTGCACTTTTCACATCCATTTGATAAAGTTTTATTTTATGATGTGATGCATATGCAAGGAGGATACGGATGGCTTCTAATCTTGCAACCGAGGCAAAGGTCTCTCCAAAATCTAAACCTTCAACTTGAGAGAACCCCTTTGCAACTAGTCTTGCCTTGTTCCTCACAACAACACCTTGATCATCTTGCTTGTTTCGGAACACCCACTTTGTTCCAATGACTCTTGCACCGTGTGACCGCTCTTCAAGAGTCCAAACTTCATTGCGAGTGAAGTTGTTCAACTCTTCATGCATGGCATTTATCCAATCCGGATGTTGAAGAGCTTCTTCTACCTTAGTAGGCTCAAAGCAAGAGACAAAAGAGTGATGAGAAATAAATGAAGCAAGTTTTTGAGATCGAGTAATTACACCCTTTGATGGACTCCCTATGATGAGATCTTGTGGATGATCTTGAAGTAGGGGTGTATTTCTTCTATTGACCACATAAGGGGGAGGTTGTGGAGCATCAACATCTTGTGCTTGTACCACCATTTGTTCATAGGAGACATGAGTATCTTCATTTTCTACTCTCCCATCTTTGTCATCATCTTGTGGCACACTTGATGAAGAAGGTGGATCAATCACTTGTACATCATCTTCATCATCTTTAGGCTTGATGTCTCCAACCGGAATGTTCTTCATAGCCTTCCTCAATGGTTCATCACCTACATCATCAAGATTCTCATGTGCCCCTCATCAAGATTCTCATGTGCCCCTTGGGAGCCGTTAGATTCATCAAATTCCACATCATATGTTTCTTCAACCAAGTCGGTGGCATAATTAAATACTCTATATGCTTTGGACTTTGATGAGTAACCAACAAGAAAACCAATATCACAACATCTTTGAAACTTCCCTAGGTGTTGCCGCTTCTTGTAGATATAGCATTTGCAACCAAACACCCTAAAGAAGGAGACGTCCAGCTTCTTTCCATTGAGCAACTCATAAGGTGTCTTGCCAAGGAACTTTTGAAGGAATATGCGGTTGGATGCATAGCATGCGGTGTTGATTGCTTCCGCCCATAGAGCTTTAGGGGTGTTATACTCATCAAGCATTGTTCTAGCAAGAGTGATCAATGTCTGGTTCTTCCTCTCAACTACACCATTTTGTTGAGGAGTATATGTTGCGGAGACTTCATGTTTGATTCCAACTTCATCACAATAAGCTTCTATGTTTGTGTTGTCAAACTCTTTCCCTTTGTCACTTCTTATCTTCTTGAGCTTCACTTCAAATTCATTTTGTGCTCTCTTGGCAAACTTCTTGAAGCAAGATGCAACTTCAGATTTGTCATGAAGGAAGAATACCCATATATACCTTGAATAATCATCAACAATCACAAGACAATATAGATTTCCTCCCAAACTCTTGTATGTTGTTGGTCCAAATAAGTCCATGTGAAGGAGTTCTAGCACTCTTGCGGTTGACATGAAAGCTTTTGTTGGATGGGTATTTGCAACTTGCTTGCTGGCTTGACATGCACTACAAAGCTTGTCCTTCTCAAACTTCACATCCTTCAACCCTCTCACCAAATCATTCTTCATAAGCTTCTTGAGTGAGCTCATCCCAATATGAGCAAATCTTCTATGCCATAGCCACCCAAGTGTTGTTTTGGTGAATAGGCATGTCTTCAAGTTTGCATCTTCGGAGGTGAAGTCCACTACATATAGATTGTTATATCTAAACCCTTTGAATATCACTTGATCATCATCCTTCTTGGATACAACAACCTCCTTCTCGGTAAACAAGCATTGGAAGCCAAGATCACACAATTGTCCAACGGATAGCAAGTTGAAACTCAATGAAGCAACATATAGCACATTTGAGATGGAATGATCATTTGATATTGCCACTTTGCCCAATCCTTTGACCTTGCCCTTTGAGTTATCTCCAAATGTGATTCTTTCTTGCCCATCTACTTCTTCATCTAGTGAGGTGAACATGCGAGGATCACCAATCATATGTTGTGTGCAACCACTATCAATAACCCAATGGCTTCCACCGGTCTTGTAGTTCACCTACACATAAGAGATTAAGCTTTAGGAACCCAAACTTGTTGAGGGCCCTTCACCTTCTCAACAAGTGACTTTGCCACCCAAATTTTCTTAGGCATATTCTTGTTGGGAGGACCTAAGAACATCACTTTCATCTTTCCACTAGAATCCTTTCTAAGCATGTAGTAAGCATTGAAAGCAAAGGGTCTAGCATGCTTGGGCAAGGGTTGTGGTGGTGGAGTTTGGCACTCATGAGCAAAGTGGCCTTCTTGTCCACACTCAAAGCATCTCTTTGGCTTTGGCTTTGATTGTTGTTGTTGAGCTTGAGTCTTCTTCTCTTTGTTTGCAATGTACCCAATGCCACTTCTATCCATCTTCATGACGGTGTTCATTAGTAGCTCACTTTGAAGATATTTGCCTCTAGTGAACTTGCTCAATCCAATCTTGAGATGCTCTTTTTCCAACTTGAGCTTCTTGTTCTCTTCCTTGAGTGCATCACTACTTTTATCTTCCTTGAGTACAATCTTGTTTCTTTCTTCCTTGAGTTTCTTGTTTTCTTCTTTTAGCTTCTCATTCTCAAGAATCAAGTTGCCATCATGATCAAGAGTTTCTAGCACAATGGTGTCGTGGGTTTTGAACTCTTCAAACTCTTTCTTTAGCTTTTCATTGTCATGCTTGAGCTTGACATACTCATCATAGTCATTGCACTCAACCACTTGCTTGCCTTTGCCACTAGATCCTTGCTCAATGCTCTCATCAATTAGATCATCACATGATGTAGCTATATCAATCTTAACAACATCATTAGTGGCATCATGTGGCTCATTGGGTAAAAATTCTTGTGCAATAGCAAGGGTATCATGATTAATCTTAAGAGTAATGTATTCATCTTTTAGCTTGTTATGGCTAGTGATGAGCTCTTTATGCACCCACTCAAGTTTATCATGTTTATCTTTGAGCTCTTTCTTAGAAGATTTAAGCTCCTTGAGTTTGGATGACATAGCATCATTTGCTTCTCTAAGCTCAACACTAGCCTTTTTGGCTATCTCACATTTAGCTAAAAGAGAATCATTCTTAATTTCAAGCTTTTCATTTTTAGCTCTAGTCTTTATGATGATCTTAGTGTATTTCTTTAGTAGTTTAGCAAGATCATCATAAGTATGTGACTCATATTCATCATCGCTATCACTATCACTATCATCATTATGAGCATGATCATCACCACTACTATCATCATCATGTGATACCTTTCATTCACCTTTGGCCATAAGGCATAGGTGTGTAGAGGATGATGACGGTGAAGATGATGAGTCAATAGCAATGGCGGCCACCTTCTCGTTGTCACTTTTATTATCGGATGATCCACTAGATGAATCAATGTCCGTGAGCCAATCACCGACGATATAAGCCTTTTCACTCTTCTTCTTCTTGTGGAAGTCCTTCTTCTTGCCATCTCTCTTCTTGTATGGCTTGTTCTTTTTCTTCTCATCTTCATCTTCATTGCTTGAGTCATCTTTCTTGCCCTTGTTCTTGTTCTTGAACTTGCCTTTCTTGGACTTTGTGCATTGGTGAGCTAGATGACCAAGTTCACCACAATTGTAGCAATCCATCTCGGAGATTGGCTTTCTTCTTGAGCTTGTGAAGAATTTCTTCTTCTTGCCATCAAACTTGATGCCACTCTTGTTGTGCTTCTTTAGCATCTTGGCGGTCTTCTTCACCATGAGAGCAAGGCTTTCATCATCAACTTCATCTTCACTTGAGCTCTCATACTCAAGTGTTGCCTTGCCCTTCTCTTGGCTAGCTTTGAATGCTAAGTCCTTATCTTTCTTCTTAGTAGAGGATGAGCCATCTTGTGGCATGATGTGCATGTACATTTCATGAGCATTGATCTTCCCCAAGATTTGTGTTGGTGTAGCAATGGAAAGATCACCTTTGTAACAACCCAAAAATCCACACACCAAAAATCACAACTACAAAATTTTTCTTCAAAACCCCATGCAATGTTGAGTGACATCTGTAGCAGCCAACCCTAGGTGTTGCATTAGTTGTAACCCAACTCAACAATTTCATGAGCATGGCATGTCATTTGTTAATTACATTTAGTTAAATACTGACAAATAAAATGTAGCATACATTGTTAATTCAAATAGTGATTCGGATTTCCATTTGCTTTATGTAATGCCTAACAACTCCTTTAAAGAAATAAACCATAAAGTAATTATTAATCAAACCAAAGAATAAATGCTTAAAGAGAAAACTATTTCTATTTTTGTATAACAAAACTACACCTATTTTTGTTATACAAAATAGCTAAATAAAGTTCCTAATATATATAAAAGAGTGTTGTGGGCCTCATATCTAAAACTCTAATGAATAAGGTACACCAATTTTGAATTCAAATTCCAAATCAAATTTGAATTCAAAAGAGAAGAAAAATAAAACAGAAAAAGGAAAGAAAAGAGGAAAGCCTCGCAGCGGCTCGGCCTACTTGACCCACCAACCAGCCCTACTTCGCGCGCAGGCCGACCCAACTCTCACGACTGAGCGATCAGCCCAGCAAGCCAGCCTAGCGTGCTGCTCACGCCCGCGCGCCTTTATGCTTCGCCTGCTGTCGCTGCCAACCTGACCCCACACGTTAGCCACTCCCGGCCACAGTATCATCTTCCTCCCCACGCCGGCATCCCCTTCCGACCAAGTCTCGACCAAAATGACAGGCATGGGCCCGGCGTCACGCGAATCACCTGCCCCTGCTCCCTTGGTGCCGCGCCCACGCAACCTCCGCGCCAACCACCCACGCCTGTGATACCGTCTGATGCCATCGGCGCATCGCCAGCCATCTGCCCCGTCCGCCATGGGTGAAGCTCAGACCCCAGGGCTATAAAGTGATGCCAGAGTGCCCTAGGGATCCCTCAGCCCACCACCACCGCTCGGTGGCCCAACTGCCCGCACCGCACCGAGACAAGAGGGCCGAGAAGGAAGTTTGGAAGAGGGAGGCGAGCAGGGAGCTCGGAGACGCCGATCACTGGAGCCAGAGCGCCGCCCTAAACGCCTACCCCAATGACGCGCCTCGCCACCTCACCACCACCGAACGCCGCCAGCACCACTTGGTGAGTCCTTTGCTGAGACCTCCTCCTAGCCCTTGGACGCCGTAGCAGAGCACGCGCACGCCGCACTCACGACGCCGCCGTCATGGCGCGGCCACCACTTGTGCACTCGGCCACCTCGCCTGACTAGGAAGTAGCCATAGCACCACCATGACGCCTAGAGGATAGTCGCGTAGACCCAGACACCGATAGTCGGCCATAGCACCTTGGCCACGAGCACCAGACCTCGACCAGAGCTCCACCGTGCACCACCACCACGCGTGGACTCCACCGCACCCTATGGTCATCGTCGACGCTATACCCTGTCTTCCGCTAGCCGTCTAAAAGGAAACAGGGCACTAGGACCCCTAGAACTACCCCAAGATGCCCCGCCGACGACCCCCGCCACGCCAAGCCACCGACCACCATGGCCAAAGCCCTAGGATGCCCTGGCCGCCACCTTGACCCAAGTTCACCGTGAGCCACACGGTGTGGGACAAACGGTGGACGAAGCCCAATGGAGGCCCTTGGCTACGATGTGGCAGCGCCACAGCATGCCACATGTCCGGGCTGGCCCCGCGCAAATCTAGCCCCGTCCAGGCCCACTAAAGCCTAGTCGAGACCCAACCTGGCTGACCGTTGACCGGTCAGCGTTGACTATTGACGGGCCCACATGTCAGCAACACAGAGACTCTGGACCCACTTGTCAGTAAGTGACGTCATGCTGACGTCATGATGACATCACGCGGGTCCCACCTGTCAGTAACAAACACAGCCGAGGTGACGTCATGATGACATCACAGTGACATCAGCTGCTGACATCAGTAGACCTGGCCCCACCTGTCAGTGACTATGATCCATTGACCATTGACTCACCCATTGACTTGGCATTAACTTTGACTGGACCCACATGTCAGTGACCCAAGAGCCCCTGGTCCCACCTGTCGGAACCGATGACGTTGCTGACGTCATGCTGACGTCAAGATGACGTCAGCAGGACCCCACCTGCCAGCTCAGAGCCAAGATGATGATGCCATGCTGACGTCACACTGGCGTTAGCATGCCACGTGGACTAGTCACAACGTGACACGTGTCAGCCCAGGATTAATTCAGCCTTTTCTCATTTTCAGAAATGGTTAAAACTTTAGAAATTCATAACTAATTCATACGACCTCAGAAAAATACGAAACCAGGACCAAAATTCATCTAAAATCGAGCTTTATGCAATGAACCCATGTTTGAGTGCATTTGGCTCTTTTGAATTTTCATTGCTTCTTTGTGCTACTCTATAGACTCGCTAACGTGACTATAATTTGAACGTATGCAGACTCGGAGGAGAACCAGATAGACGAGGATCGTGAGTACCATGAGGAGTACAGAGACGACTACACTCATGGTGCCACATCCCACCCAACCTCGTAGCACCTATTATGCATGGCTCATATAGAACTGCTATTGCTTTACTTTATTGTTATACTCACACTATGATAGGACTTGCATGGTAGTATGCTTACTTGATGGCCTTTACCTTGACACAACCTTACCCCTACTTACCCTGCTAATTAGGCTAGACACATGCTTGATGCTATATTTCATTGCTTATACTTCTACTACGCTTGTACTATATTGATGCGTGGTGGAAACTGGTGTTATCTGAACTATGGGGAGAGTGCTGCGTGTCTGACTTGGGTGCATGGAGGGTAAGAGTTGTGTCGACCAAGTTGGAGTATACGACGAGCCTGGGGCAAGTCTTGCCATGTGGTGCTACCTAGGCACCCCTAAAAATGGATAACTATGGTGGGTAAATGGTATATAAGGTGGTCCTAGGTGTGAACCTATGATGGGAGGAGCCCAGGGTGGAGGTGCTATGGTGGCACAGTAAATGGAAACCCTGATGAAGACATTCTGGCTTGGTCATCCCTAAGGACTTACTAGTACTCAGATTCACTGGGAAGCCTTACGTACCACTCGCCCTATATGGTGCGGGACGGCCGGACTACTTGGTAGGATATTGCCACTACTGCTTGGTTGATAGCGGATAGTGTAAGGAGGTATGGGGTGAGGAGGATTCCCCCACACCCTTCCAAGACTTCATGGAGACCTTGTGGACCCAGCTCATGACTCACAGTTTTAGTCGCCCCAGACTAGACTTGGGGTGTACTAGGGCTGAATGGTAGAGTGGCATTATCTAGGCTAGCAAGCGGCCGGAATCAGCCCAGTTGACGACGGTCAGTGAAGAAGGCAGATCTTGTGGTTATGTAAAACCTCTACAGAGTGTATGGTTGATCGATCGATACATAAGCCGACTTGTCGGCTATGGACCTTTCCTGGGTTTCGCTTAAACTAGATAGTGAGATGAGTCCTTCTCTTCTTCCCTCGTGAGAGAGTGTCGGTTGTAGCCGGGGGCTACGGGCCTTGAGATAGTGCCGAGAGGGAGTTGGCCTGTCGACTGAGTGATGGTATGGTGATGGTGTGGAGATGGTGGTATATCGATCCTAGGATCGAAATCTGGCTCTAGACGGGAATAGGGTGGAATGTGTGTAGGAATGGTGTTAAAACTTGACCAACTATTATTATATACTTGATATGCTAAAACATAGGAAACCCCAGCCTTATAGGTTCCTTTTTGAATATATCCAACTTGCATCCAATTTCCATAAAGCAATGCTCATAGGGTGGGTGTGGCCAGTACAAATCGTACTAATAAATTTTGTCACACAGGTTCTGCTAAGGATTATAGCTTTGAGGAGTTTGACGGTTGAGGGGTTCGTTCCAACGCTCGAGTTTGGCAATCTTATCTTCAAGATGTTATGAATGAATGCTACTTTTGATTCCACCAATGCGGTGATGTAATAAATTATGTAATTCCGCACTATTTATACTCTGATATTATCATTGTATGGATGTGGTATTCGACTAGAAATTTGGGTAATATGATCTACAATGGTCTTATTACACTTCAACTCTGTGGATTTCCCTTCGTGGAAATCAGGTCGCTTCAGTTGGTATCAGAGCCATACTTGACCATAGGATGAAACCCTCAGAAATGGACGATAGAATAGGACGTGAATAGCCCTTCTTTCAGTTATATACCGACCCTACATTTACTTTTATGCAAGGCTTATCTATTATTTACCTGCTAACACTTGTTCCTTAAAACATGCAGATGGCAATGAACGTTGACTGGCCGCCTCTAGGACCGCTACCTCTAGACCACGCCAAGCTTACCTTTGAGCTACGTGAGCTCAGGGGTTTTGCACAAACCCTCTGCTGAGTTCTCGTCACGTTAGGGGTCCCCGATGAGCTTGTCAAGGTCACCTGCACCGGGAAGCCAGCTCAAGAAGGAGGAATCGAAGGACCGATTATCACCTCAGTCGAGTTCCTAGCTAGCACTACCTTACCTTCTGTCCCAGCTTTCACCGAGTTGACTATAGAGGACATAGTCGAGGAGGGACTACAAGCTATCTCACACAAGGCACTTCGCAGAGTGATGAGGGACCACTACGAGCACCTGAAGACGATAGAGTTCTGTCTACTTCCCCAGGCCCTCGACCTCAGCCTTACCCCTAGTGAGCAGAGTTTCGCAGTCAGCAGAGTTATCTTTGTTGAGGAGGACAGATGCCTTCGCGTCTCGGCTATTCACCTACTAGAGCAGGACAGGTACGTGACCCAGCTAGAGCAGAGGAGACGTTAGGACCAGGCCCTTCTATGGGAGTACCAGGACCAAGACTCACAGGGAGCACAGGAGCGAGCTAGTCTACATGAGATAGTTGCCAAGATACAGGACGAGCTCAACCGTCGTGAAGAAGTCCACAGAACCGAGGTCGCAAACTTACAGGACAAAGCCACTGACCTAGGCAACAGAAACTGCTACCTCGACAGCAAGGTCTTGGAGTTGCAGAGAGAGTTGGATGACAAGAAGGCCGAGTTCAACCGTAGAGGAGACAGAGAAAGGTCCAAGGGGATTGATATGCTGAAAATCCAGTCTCAGAACAAGACCATGACTCAGGATCTAGAGGAGTTCAGGAAGAAGGCCATGCGCAACCAGGGTCACCTGATCAAGGCACTTAGGCAGAACGAGTACCTACAGGACAAGTGTGAGAGGACATGGCAGGCTTGGCAGAAGTCTAACAAGAAGCGCCTCAGGGAGATGAAGGGTATGTGGGATCAGCTACCCAAGGAGATTCGCAGCAAGATGAAGCCTAGGATAGAGGAGTTTGAGTTAGCCCTGACTCGCCTCAACCTAGATGCCTGCCCTACCCTACCTGGAGCCAAGCCTGCTGAGGAGCTCACCGAGGCCTTGAAGTACATGTCCCGACTTCACAAGTCTGATGATGAGATCGAGATCGAGAACAGTCGTACCCTAGCTGCGGTGTACGAGTTAGAGTAGATGACCCTACGTGGTCATGAGTCATGTCAGTGGCTTCCATAAGTTGTACCCCATGATGTACCCCTTATGAGATGTAATATGAGACACTATGCATAGTACGATTCTCGCAAGTCTTCAAGTGTAGCTACTGGAGATGATGCAATGTAATAAAACCCATGTAATGAATGTTTTGGATCTTATTGCATTTTATGGACCTTATTGCTTCTTTGTAATGAGTGTTGGATAGAATAAATGTTTTTCTTTAAATCATCAAAATCATGTAACCATACTAAATTATAAGCACTTATGGCACAAACACTAAAATTCCTATGATTCGTGTTGCAGATGTTGAACCGCCGATCTAATCACCTAATGAACCGTGGACATGCGCCCACCCCTGAACCAGTCGAACCAAATGGGGGGCATGGTGGCAACAACCGTGGCCATGGCCGTGGCCATGGACGTGGAGGGATACCCTTCAACCTAGAAAATACCCCACCACCTAAGGAGAACATTCCGCCACCACCACCACTGAACCTGGCAGAGGTGATGGCACAACAAACTCAACTTCTTGCAGCTCATGTTAATGGAGCAAACCATCACTAGGGAGGTCAGCAGAATGACTTCCAAAGGAAGCTAGAAGGATTTCTGAAGCTAAGGCCACCTACCTATGATGGCACCGACCCTGACCCGCTTGTAGCCGATGACTGGCTCAAGGAGATGGAGAAGAAGCTTGACCTCACTACTTTCACCGACGATGAGTGTGTTGGAGCTACCACACACTAGCTCACAGGTGCAGCACATGCCTGGTGGGACAGTTTTAGTGATTCCCATGAGGACCCGGCCAACATCTCGTGGGACGAGTTCGCCGAAGCATTCACTGAGTATCACATTCCCAAGGGTATCATGGAGGCCAAAGCTAAGGAGTTCTGCAACATCAAGATGGGAAAGGACAGGGTGACTGAGTACACTACTCGTTTCACCAATCTTCTGCGCTATGCACCTCCCTATGTTGTGAACTCTGAGAAGGAGAAGCTATACTATTACCACAATGGACTTAACCCACACATCAAGCTAAAGTTTGGCGGTATTGAGAGTAGCACGCTACGTGCTCTGGTGGATCGCTGCATCCCGATTAAGAAGGACCGTGCTGAAGCTAGAGAGGAGTACAGGGAGAGGAAGCGTAAGCCTGAGGAGTCCTTTCGAGGCCGTGATCGCAAGAGGTTCCGCAGAGATGCGCCACCTAGGGAATGCTCTCGCCACAACAAGGATGACAACCCTGGATCGAGTAGGGGTAGTGGAGGCTACACCGCTAAATACTCTCGCCCTGCTCAGGATCGTTATACCTGGGACCGTTATGCTCAGGACTGCAACACTCAAGACCATTTCAACCGTCCCCGCTCAGCGAATGAACACCCAGCACAGAACCACCCTGCACCAAGCACTGGAAACTAGAAGGCACCCGTGCCAACCCCTATAGGCGGTACACGTTTCACCAGCTTCGCTTGTGGCCAACCGGGTCACAAGGCCACAGAGTGCCCTCAGAACATAGCCGCTCAAAAGTCTCAGCTCAAGGGATCTGCTGCTCATGGATGTCTCAACCATCTAGACGTTGAGGAAGCACAGGCTACCCCTGACGTGGTGTACAGTATGTTTTTAGTTAATGGCAATACTGCATCAGTTCTATTTGACTCTGGAGCAACTTGTTCTTACATATCATCCAAGTTTGCACGAGAGCATGACCTGCACGTAACCCCACGTGGAAAGCCTATCATCACCAGTTCACCATTAGGAGACCTAAAGTGCACCCACATCTGTAAGGGAGTGAGTCTTACCATTGAGGGTCTTACCTTTAAAGCTGACCTAACCCTGTTACCTTCCACTAGCCTAGATGTCATCTTAGGTATGGATTGGCTGACCATTCACCAAGGTATCATATCATGTTCACCTAGATACGTCCAAGTGACCCACCCATCAGGCCAAGTCATTAGATGTGAACCCCGGTCTAGAAAGTCCACTTCTATCCTATGTGCCCTTAAAGCCAGTTTAGAATCACAAAAAGAGTTGAAGACAGTTCATGATGTGCCTGTGGTCAGAGACTATCCCGATGTATTCCCTGAAGAATTACCGAGTATGCCACCAGACCGTGATGTGAAGTTCATCATTGATCTCTTGCCGGGAACAGGACCCATTGCCAAGAGACCCTATCACATGTCAGTTGAAGAACTGGCCGAGCTCAAGAAATAGCTTGATGAGCTCATCTCGAAGGGATATATCAGACCTAGTGCTTCACTCTGGGGATCCCCTATTCTGTTTGTTAAGAAGAAGGATGGCTCAATGAGAATGTACATTGATTACTGGAACTTGAACGTAGTCACCATCAAGAACAAGTACCCTCTACCAAGAATCGATGATCTACTTGATCAGCTTTGAGGTGCCAAGTATTTCTCCAAGATTGATCTTAGATCTGGCTATCATCAGATGAAGATTCGAGAGAGTGACATCCCAAAGATAGCTTTCGTGACTAGGTATGGGCAGTTTGAGTTCACCGTGGTGTCCTTTGGACTCACGAATGCTCCCGCATATTTCATGAACATGATGAATAAGGTTTTCATGGATGAACTGGATAAATTCATGGTAGTATTCATTGATGACATCCTTGTCTATTCACCTATCGCTAAAGAACACGAACATCATCTGAGAACGGTGCTGGAGAAACTAGCACAACATCAGCTCTACGCAAAGTTTAGCAAATGCGAATTTTGGCTATAGGAAGTTGCCTTCTTAGGCCATGTACTATCAGCTGAAGGTGTCATGGTTGACCCAGCTAAGATTGAAGCTATGAAAGAGTGGGATCAACCCCATAATGTGACAGAAGTCAGAAGTTTCTTGGGATTAGCTGGATATTATCGCTGATTTATTGAGAACTTCTCCAAGATAGCCCGTCCAATGACCAACCTTCTAAAGAAGACTAAGGAGTTTGAATGGACGCCCAAGTGTGAACAAAGCTTCCAGAAATTGAAACAAAAGCTTACCACCACTCCTATGCTAGCATTGCCTGATATCAGCAAAGATTTCGTGGTCTATTGTGATGCATCCCATTAAGGACTTGGTTGCGTACTGATGCAAGATGGAAGAGTGATAGCATATGCGTCTCGACAGTTGAAAGAACACAAGAACTGTTACCCAACCCATGATCTTGAGTTAGCAGCAGTTGTGCATGCTTTGAAGATCTGGAGGCACTACTTGATAGGCAACAAGTGTGATATCTATACCGATCACAAGAGCTAGAAGTACTTTTTCACTCAGGAAGATCTAAATATGAGGCAACGCCGATGGCTAGAGTTGATCAAGGACTATGACCTAGAAATTCACTATCATCCGAGAAAAGCTAATGTAGTCACAGATGCTCTCAATCGTAAGAGTTACTATCACACTTTGATCACTGAATCCGTACCACCTGAGCTCAAGGAAGAGATTGAAGATTTCCAACTTGAGATACTACTGCATGGCTTGTTGAATGAGCTCCGCATACAGTATGATCTCACAGATCACATCCGTCAAGCTCAGAAAAGTTGTGAAGAGATCGAATATCTCCATAGTCTGATGAAACTAGGCTACAAGACCAACCACCAGGAAGATGAACAAGGAACCATCTGGTTTAAGAACAGAATCTATGTTCCATCTGACCCAGTGCTACGAGAGGAAATTTTGTCAGAAGCTCACAATTTCAAGTACTGTATTCACCCTGGAGGTTCAAAGATGTATCAAGACTTGAAGAAACACTTTTGGTGGAAAGGCATGAAGACAGACATTGTAGGACATGTGGCACGGTGTGACACCTATAATAGAGTCAAGGCTGAACATCAAAGGCCTACAGGATTGCTGAAACCTCTTGACGTTCCCAAGTGGAAATGGGAGAGCATATCCATGGATTTCATAGTTGGATTGCCCCGTTCACAGAAAGGCAATGATTCCATCTGGGTGATTGTTGATCGTTTGACCAAGATTGCTCACTTTATACTAGTTAAGACCAAGACCGATGCTGAAAAATTAGCAGATCTATATGTTGAGCATATTCTCAGACTGCATGGAGCTCCCTCAAGTATTGTATCTGATCGTGGTCCTTAGTTCGTGTCCCAATTCTAGGAAGCTTTGCACAAGTCCATTAGGACCAAACTTGATTTTAGTACCGCTTATCACCCACAAATAGATGGACAGACAGAACGAGTAAATCAGATCTTAGAAGACATGCTTCGCACTAGCGTACTGAATTATGGCTCTGATTGGGAGAAATGCCTACCCTATGCAGAGTTCTCTTACAACAACAGCTACCAAGCCAGTATCAGGATGTTGCCATTTGAAGCTCTGTACGGCAGACCTTGTAAGACACCTTTGATGTGGTCTCAACCAGGGGAAAGATCGTTCTTTGATTCCACTAAGATCCAAGATGCAGAAGAAGGAGTTGCTCAAGTGAAGGAGAATTTGAGGATTGCTCAAAGTCGATACAAGAGCAATGCTGATAAAAGAAGAAGAGAACTTGAGTTCAATGTGGGAGACTTCGTCTATCTCAAGGTATCCCCGCTACGTGGAACAGTCAGATTCCATGTGAAAGGAAAGCTAGCCCCTAGATTCGTTGGGCCATATAAGATCCGCAAAAGGATTAGAAAGCTCGCTTACAAACTTGAGCTACCTGAGGAATTGGCGGGTGTACATCCCGTATTCCATGTCTCACAGCTATGCAAGTGTTTGAGAGTGCCCGATGAAGTGGTTTCAACTGATACACTTGACATTCAAGACACTCTCAAGTATAAAGAACATCCTATCAGAATTCTGGGTAGAGATACCAAAGAGACCCGAAGCAAAACTATTCCTATGTGCAAGATCTAATGGAGCAATCACACTGAGAGAGAAGCAACATGGGAGAAACAGTCTGACCTTTGGCTACGATACCCTTACCTCTTCGAAGAGTATGTTACGCCTTAATCTTGGGGACGAGATTCTGTTAAGGGGTAGGACTATAACAACCCAAAAATCCACACACCAAAACTCACAACTACAAAATTTTTCTTCAAAACCCCATGCAATGTTGAGTGACATCTGTAGGAGCCAACCCTAGGTGTTGCATTAGTTGTAACCCAACTAAACAATTTCATGAGCATGGCATGCCATTTGTTAATTACATTTATTTAAATACTGACAAATAAAATGTAGCATACATTGTTAATTCAAATAGTGATTTGGATTTCCATTTGCTTTATGTAATGCCTAACAACTCCTTTAAAGAAATAAACCATAAAGTAATTATTAATCAAACCAAAGAATAAATGCTTAAAGAGAAAACTATTTCTATTTTTGTATAACAAAACTACAACTATTTTTGTTATACAAAATAGCTAAATAAAGTTCCTAATATATATAAAAGAGTGTTGTGGGCCTCATATCTAAAACTCCAATGAATAAGGTACACCAATTTTGAATTCAAATTCCAAATCAAATTTGAATTCAAAAGAGAAGAAAAATAAAATAGAAAAAGGAAAGAAAAGAGGAAAGCCTCGCAGTAGCTCGGCCTGCTCGGCCCGCCTGCTAGCCCTGCTTCGCACATAGGCCGGCCCAACTCGCGCAACCGAGCGATCGGCCTAGCAAGCCAGCCTAGTGCGCTGCTCACGCCCGCGTGCCTTTCTGCTTCGCCTGCTGTCGCTGCCAACCCGACCCCACGCGTCAGCCACTCCCGGCCACAGTATCATCTTCCTCCCCACGCTGGCATCCCCTTCCGACTAAGTCCCGATCAAAACGACAGGCGCGGGCCCAGGGTCACGCAAATCACTTGGCCCTACTCCCTTGGCGCCGCGCCCACGCAACCTCCATGCCAACCACCCACGCCCGTGATACCGTCCGATGCCATCGGCACATCGCCAGCCATCCGCCCCATCTGCCATTGGGTGAAGCTCGAACCCCGGGGCTATAAAGCGATGCCAGAGTGTCCTAGGGATCCCTCAGCCCACCGCCACCGCTCGGTGGCCCAACTGCCCGCACCGCACCGAGAGAAGTGGGCTGAGAAGGAAGTTCGGAAGAGGGAGGCGAGTAGGGAGCTCGGAGACGCCGATCACCGGAGCCGGAGCACCGCCCTAAATGCCTATCCTGACGACGCGCCTCGCCACCTCACCACCACCGAATGCCGCCAGCACCACTCGGTGAGTCCTTTACTGAGACCTCCTCCTAGCCCTTGGACGCCATAGCAGAGCACGCGCATGCAGCGCTCACGACGCCACCATCATGGCGCGGCCACCACTTGTGCACCCGGCCGCCTCGCCGGACTAGGAAGTAGCCGTAGCACCACCATGACACCCGAAGGATAGTCGCGTAGACCTAGACACCGATAGCCGGCCACAGCACCTTGGCCACGAGCACCGGACCTCGGTCGGAGCTCCGCCGTGCACCACCACCACGCGTGGACTCCACCGCACCCTATGGTTGTCGTCGATGCTATACCCTATCTTCCGCTAGCCGTCTAAAAGGAAACGAGGCACCAGGACCCCTAGAACTGCCCCGAGATGCCCCGCCGGTGACCCCCGCCATGCCGAGCCACCGACCACCATGGCCAAAGCCCTAGGATGCCCTGGCCACCACCTTGACCCAACCACCATACTCGCCGAGGCCTGGCGATGCTTTTCCCCACCTCAATTGGACGCCAGCGCCGCCGTAGGAGCTCGCCGGTGAGCACACCACCGGTGGGAGCACGTCAGGGAAGGAAGCAGAGGATTCCCCTCACCGGCTGCACACACCTGCACTCGGTGCACATGGACCAGGCTAGAGGGAAGAAGGATAGACTCGGTCCACCGAAGACCCAGCCTACGGTCCATGGATCGTGAACACAAGTTCACCGTGAGCCACGCGGTGTGGGCCAAACGGTGGATGAAGCCTAGTGGAGGCCCTTGGCTATGATGTGGTAGTGCCATAGCATGCCACGTGTTCAGGCCGGCCCGGCCCAAATCCAGCCCCGTCTAGGCCCACCAAAGCCCAGTCGAGACCCAACCTGGTTGACCGTTGATCGGTCAGCGTTGACTGTTGACGGGGCCCACATGTCAGCGACACAGAGACTCTAGACCCACTTGTCAGTAAGTGACGTCATGCTGATGTCATGACGACGTCACGCGGATCCCACCTGTCAGTAACAAACACAGCCGAGGTGATGTCATGATGACATCAAGATGATGTCAGCAGACCTGGCCCCACCTGTCAGTGACTATGATCTGTTGACCGTTGACTCACCCATTGACTTGGCATTGACTTTGATCGGACCCACATGTCAGTGACCCAAGAGCCCCTAGTCCCACCTGTCAGAACCGATGACATTGCTGACGTCATGCTGACGTCAAGATGACGTCAGCAGGACCCCACCTACCAGCTTGGAGCCGAGATGATGACATCATGCTAACGTCACGCTGGCGTCAGCATGCCACATGGACCAGTCACAGCGTGACACGTGTCAGCCCAAGATTAATTCAGCCTTTTCTCATTTTCAGAAATGGTTAAAACTTCAAAAATTCATAACTAATTCATACGACCTCAGAAAAATACGAAACTAGGACCGAAATTCATCTAAAATCGAGCTTTACGCAATGAACCCATGTTTGAGTGCATTTGGCTCTTTTGAATTTTCATTGCTTCTTTGTGCTACTCTATAGACGTCGCTAACGCGACTATAATTCGAACGTATGCAGACTCGGAGGAGAACCAGAGAGACGAGGATCGTGAGTACCGTGAGGAGTACAGAGATGACTACACTGAAGGTGCCACATCCCACCCAACCTCGTAGCACCTATTACGCATGGCTCATATAGAACTGCTATTGCTTTACTTTATTGTTATACTCACACTATGATAGGACTTGCATGGTAGTATGCTTACTTGATGGCCTTTACCTTGACACAACCTTACCCCTGCTTACCCTGCTAATTAGGCTAGACACATGCTTGCTGCTATATTTCATTGCTTATACTTCTACTACGCTTGTACTATATTGATGCGTGGTGGAAACTGGTGTTATCTGGACTATGGGGAGAGTGCTGCGTGTGTGACTTGGGTGCATGGAGGGTAAGGGTTGTGTTGACCAAGTTGGAGTATACGACGAGCCTAGGGCAAGTCTTGCCGTGTGGTGCTACCTGGGCACCCCTAGAAATGGATACCTGTGGTGGGTAAATGGTATATAAGGTGGTCCTAGGTGTGAACCTATGATGGGATGAGCCTAGGGTGGAGGTGCTGTGGTGGCACGGTAAATGGAAACCCTGATGAAGACATTCTGGCTTGGTCATCCCTAAGGACTTACTAGTACTCAGATTCACCGGGAAGCCTTACGTACCACTCGCCCTATATGGTGTGGGATGGCCGGACTACTTGGTAGGATATTGCCACTACTGCTAGGTTGATAGCGGACAGTGTAAGGAGGTACGGGGCGAGGAGGATTCCCCCACACCCTTCCAAGACTTCATGGAGACCTTGTGGACCCAGCTCATGACTCATAGTTTCAGCCGCCCCAGACTAGACTTGGGGTGTACCAGGGCTAAATGGTAGAGTGGCATTATCCTAGGCTAGCAAGCGGCCAAAATCAGCCCAGTTGACGACGGTCAGCGAAGAAGGCAGATCTTGTGGTTATGTAAAACCTCTACAGAGTGTAAGATTGATCGATCGATACATAAGCTGACTTGTTGGCTATGGACCTTTCCTAGGTTTCGCTTAAACTAGATAGTGAGATGAGTCCTTCTCTTCTTAGCCCATGAGAGAGTGTCGGTCGTAGCTGGGGGCTATAGGCCTTGAGACAGTGCCGAGAGGGAGTTGTCCTATCGACTGAGTGATGGTATGGTGATGGTTTGGAGATGGTGGTATATCGATCCTAAGATCGAAATCTGGCTCTGGACGGGAATGGGGTGGAATGTGTGTGGGAATGGTGTTAAAACTTGACCAACTATTATTATATACTTGATATGCTAAAACATAGGAAACCCCAGCCTTATAGGTTCCTTTTGAATATATCCAACTTGCATCCAATTTCCACAAAGCAATGCTCATAGGGTGGGAGTGGCCAGTACAAATCGTACTGATAAATTTTGGCACACAGGTTCTGCTGAGGATTATAGCTCTAAGGAGTTTGACGGTTGAGGGGTTCGTTCCTACGCTCGAGTTTGGCGATCTTATCTTCAAGTTGTTCTGAATGAATGCTACTTTTGATTCCGCCAATGCGGTGATGTAATAAATTATGTAATTCCACACTATTTGTACTCTGATATTATTGTTGTATGGATGTGGTATTCTACTAGAAATTTGGGTAATATGATCTACAATGGTCTTATTACACTTCAACTCTATGGATTTCCCTTCGTGGAAATTAGGTCGCTTCAACCTTGATGTAGCACGGTCACAATATGCCTATATTTGTTAATGGGGAGGACACTCAAGATCTTTCTTACAACATCGGATAGTTGCATTTGAGTGAGTTGTGGCAGAACCTCCTAAGTTATAGGACCCACATGCAATTGTCACTGTCCAACGACCTTTGACGACTATGCATATGTTCTTGGTAACTTAAGAAGTCTGTCAGATGTCCTCGAGGAACCCCGAATCATCCACGATTTCCGAGCAGGATCACATTACAGAGTCATTGTAGTATTACAACATTTATTCAAATATCAACATCAGAGTAAAATAGCGGAAGTCTTACGATAACTTAGTTTACAAACCAATTGTTTCAAACCTTACAAACTAAGTTTGATAATTATTACAAACCATAGTAGTAGTGGAGTGACATTAGTATCATAATACAAACACACAAAATGAGCATCCTGCCCAAGGATCACACATTCACTTATCGTCATCGACATGAACAATAGTCATGCAGCAAGGTCCAAAACAAACTTGCTCATGAGGCTCACCTGCAACAAGGGTCAACGAACCCTGAGTACAAAAGTACTCAACAAGACTTAACCAAAATAAAAACAGATAGAACTTAGGAATGCAGGCTCAGGGATTCAAGGTATGGCTTTAGCAATACTCAAAGTTCTTTTGCGTAAAAGATTTTTAACAAAATTTTAGTTTTTCAACATTTAAACTTCATAAGAACCATATATGAATCTGCCATGATCCGTAATGAGATCATGAACTTCATATCAAACTCTTTCTCAAATCCAGCTCAAGTTCTAGTTATTAACTACGATGATGAACAGAGAGTTGAGTCTCAACGATGATTTGAACCGATTATAAACCCAGCTAGGGATTCTAGACCACACGACATATGTAGGTCCCCGACTTACATATATCAATCTATTCTCGGATCCTCTAAAACAAGAACGGGTCCACGCCACCCGAGAATACAGTACTCCACCAATCTAGCCCATTGCCACGTGGGTACACGCTATTCCCACAATCTCTTCACTCCTAGTGCGCGAGTAGCCATTCTCGTAATAGAATAGCTAAGTTAAGGCTTACCAGAGTATGTGGTTAGTACTACAAAGTCTCATCTCACATAGTTCAACAATGGACGGACCTTAATTGACACAAGCGGAAAGAAGCCGCTCACAAGACCTCCATGTCTTGTGGCTCTCACACACCGAGTCCGCCCAGTCTAGATTTATTACTTCATATGCTCATATCTCATGATAACATAAGTAACCAAAGATCCATTTAAAACTCGCAGGTGACAGGTAATCACCCGACTAAGCATGACTAAGCATAACTAGGTATTTACGAATTAAAACTGGTAACAAGGTAGATATGGAAAAATAAGGTTGGTAATGCACCAATTAGGTTTCCACTTGACTCCTATTACTTAATGCAGTATATAAAAGCAAAAGCGATAAAATTTGTAAAACAAAAGGTAGGGTTAAATGCATCCGGGGCTTGCCTTCGTTGATGGAAAAGTTAGGTTCCTGCGACGTTCCACAATTATCCGATCCGACCTCAACAGACGGATTAACCTCCTTCGCAACTTGATTAACTACCACGTGTTCACCTTCGTTCACTACACGTAGTAATAATGCCATGTTTAACATGATGCGGGATACGAAACATGATGCTTGATGATGGTGCAAAATTAACAACTCGAATACAACTTTCCTTCGTGGTACAGTTGCAAATCAAACTAACTAAACCTTTTTCGTAACACACACTTCAATTGCCAAGGATCATTACCAACTAATGACCCAAGGTCATCACTCAATCAAAAATTCAAGAAAAACCTAAATCATTAAAGGTTACTATTTGATTTTATGAATTAATTATTTAATTCAAAATTATGAAATAAATCAACTTATTCCAATTGAGCTCAAAATTTTTGTAAAGGTTCATCACATGATAACTAATTGGCAAAACAATTTTCATAATTTTTGGATAATTAATTAGGCCTAGAAAAATCATGGAAACCCATTTATTAATTATTTGAGCAATTTTCATCACATTTAAAAAGTATTGAAAAACAACATTTCATATTTTTCTTAAATAATATACATCACAGAGAGGTCACACAAAAATTTTCATAATTTTTGGAACTCTAAATAATTCTACACAAAAATAACAAAAACTATCACTATTCATTCAAATCTGCAAAATAGAAAAATCCATTTTGAGTACTGAGTCACTGACAACCGATCCCACATGTCATCTTCAACCTTCGGCGCTGACCACGGCCACGACGGCTCTGACCGGCGATTTCTCGCCGCCGGTGAGACCAACGGCGATAGCAAGGGCACCACCGTGATCACAACAACACGACGCTTCGATTGGAGACACTAGCTAACTCAATTACAAACTAGACCAAGCACTACGCCTGCCATGGCGGCCACAACTGCATGGCAGCGCTACGCCAGCGACAAGAGACTAGTAATGGTGAAACAAATGACTCAGGAAGAACCAGGAGCTCACCCTGATCATGTTGAAGGCGATGGACGAGCCGGAGGAACAACAGAGAGGCGGTTCGACGGTCACAGCGATCACGGCGGCGTGAACCACGTCGGTGACAGCGTTCAGGCGACCGCGATGGTCAAAAGGATCAAATAATCGGTCATAGAGGAACACAGGATCAAGGCGAAGTTGGAACTACCACGATCAAAGAAAGAGGCGTACCGTGGAGCGCTAGCCACGATGGCGCAAGCATGACGGTGAGGCTGCCGACTACGGGGAAGAAAGACGCGCACCACGGGTTCTCGGCGGCGTCAAGCTTCAAGGGTTGGTCTACTGGGTGTGTAAGGAGCAAGCAGAGCTCAAACACTACTCTGTCGAGGCTGGTTTGTGCTGAGGAGGTGAGGCGAGCTCAATGGAGCTAAGGCAGCAGCGTCGGGAAACAGAGGAGAGAAAGAAGAATGGCGACGTCATTCCAGACTTATCCAGCGGGCGAAAAGCAGCGAGGAATGGTGTGCTTGACACGCCATGATGACGCGGACACGTTAAGGCCAGAGGTGGTGCCTGAGGGTGCACGTAGAAGCCGGTGGAAGCTTACCGACGGCGAGAGTGTGCCTACTTCCACTGTTCCAACAAATTACCGAATTGTCACTCATTTTAAATCCCAAATTACTCCCAAATTTGTATAACAACTCAAAAATCTCCAAAAATAAAAGTTTCTCAAAATTCAAAGTTCTACAACTTTGCTTTTATAACCACCCCCTAATTCGGTCTACATTTTGAAATGAAATTTTGAATTCAAATAGGGGACATTTAACGAATTTCGCCTTTTCAAATTACTTCAAATTTTTCATAACAACTTTGAAAACTCCAAAAATAAACTTTGTATAACTTCACAAGCTCTACACTTTTGCTTTTAGGCTCAACCCCAAAATGTGCTTAGATTTTGAAATGGGTTTTCAGGGTAGGATTTAAATACTGAAAATCAGGGTTTTCTTGAAAATTCAAATCCAAACAAACTTTTGAACTTGATTCAAACAATACAATTCAACACATACCACATAAAGGTAAACTTGTTTTAGTGTATGCATATCAAAGTTTTCACTAACACATGAATGATGTACTATGCATATGATGACATGGTATATTTTAGTATTTAAACACCCGAGGTGTTACAATCCTTCCCCCTAAAAGAAATCTCGTCCCGAGATTCAAAGCCATAGGGTAAGTAATGGAAAAGGAAATGTGTCGCGCGAACACATACAAAATATGTCCATAAAACAGCTGAGGTCCCTTTACAAAACACAACTTGCAACAACCGAGCTCAACTAACATTACTCTATATTGATGCAAGAAACTCTAGAAATTTTCTAGCAAGTAATCTTTGGATTCCCAAGTAGCTTCTTCCTCGGAATGTTGATTCCATTGTATCTTGTAGAACTTAATTGTCCTCCTTCGAGTAACACGGTCTTTCTGATCCATAACTTGGATAGGATATTCGAAATAGGTCAAATCAGGTTCAAGTTCCACTCCTTCAACCTCAACATTTTGATCAGGCACTCGGAGACACTTCTTCAATTGAGAAACATGGAACACATCATGTATAGCTGAAAGATGTTCGGGTAGCTTCAAGCGATATGCCACTTTTCCATACCTCTCTAAAATTTGAAATGGTCCAATATATCGAGGTGCCAACTTGCTTTTAACACCAAAACAGGTAACTCCCTTCATTGGTGATACCTTCAGATATACAAAATCTCCCTTGTTAAACACCAATGGTCTACGTCGTTTATCTGCATAACTTTTTTGTCGGGACTAAACTATCTTCAAATTACTTTGCATTTGCTTAACCTTGTCTTCTGTTTCTTTCATGAGGTCAACTCCAAAGAATCTTCTTTCCCCAGGTTCAGACCAACTCAGTGATGTTCTGCATCTATGACCATAAAGTGTTTCAAACGAAGCCATTCTAATGCTCTCTTGATAACTATTGTTGTATGAGAACTCAGCCAAAGGCAGACATTTATCCCACTTCTTGGAATAGTTAAGGACACAACACCTTAACATATCTTCAAGTACTTGATTGACCCTTTCAGTCTGACCATCAGTCTAGGGATGATAAGCTGTACTATACAGGAGTTTGGTACCTAATGAAGCATGCAAGTGTTTCCAAAAGCTGGAGACAAACTGTGTACCCTGATCTAACACTATGGTCTTTGGTACCCCATGTAAACTCACAATTTTGTCTAGATACATCTTGGCATATCGGATAGTGGGATATGTGCTCTGGACTAAAAGAAAATGTACTGACTTGGTTAGTCGATCTACAATAACCCATACTGAGTCAGAGCCCTTTGATGTCTTGGGTAGACCAACAATAAAGTCCATACTAATATCCTCCCACTTCCAAGCTGGAATAGGTAATGGCTGTAACTCTCCAGCAGACCTCAAATGTATAGCTTTCACCTTTTGACAAGTATCACACTTTGCAATATACCAAGCAATTTCTATCTTCATTTTGGTCCACCAAAACCTTTGTTTCAAGTCATGGTACATCTTATTACTTCCCGGATGAATAGATAACCTAGTAGCATGTGCTTCTTCAAGAATTGACTGTCACAACTCCGGAACCTTTGGTACCACTAAGCGATTCTTGAACCATAACACACCTTCATCATCTACTTTGAAGCATTCCGCTTTCCCATTCTTGATTCTTTCTTTGATATGGTCTATACCCTTGTTTTTATTCTGAGCAGCAATAATCTGGTCTCGAATAGTGGCTTCAACAATTATATTGGTTAAACTACCTTGTTGAATTACCTCTATACTCAACTTTTCCATCTCTTGACATAAAGTCAAACCCATTGTTCTTACTGTCAGACAATTGCAATGGCTCTTTCGACTGAGGGCATCTGCAACTACATTTACTTTACCAGGATGGTAATGTACTTCCAAGTCATAATCTTTAATCAATTCTAACTATCCTCTTTGTTGCATGTTCAAATCCGATTGAGTAAAGATATACTTTAAACTCTTGTGGTCTGTATAAATATGGCACGTATTACCAAGCAAGTAATGCCACCAAATCTTCAGAGCATGGACAACTACTACTAACTCTAGATCATGAGTGGGATAGTGCTCTTCATGTTGCTTAAGTTGTCTAGAAGCATAGGCAATAACTTGGCCTTCTTGCATCAATACACATCCAATACCAATACCAGAAGCATCACAATAAACATCAAATGACTTCTTGATATCTGGTTGTGCTAATACTGGTGCAGTGGTTAATAATCTCTTCAAAGTCTAGAAAGCTTCTTCACAATCAGATGACTAGACAAACTTGGCTTGGTTCTTCAACAACCTAGTGATGGACTTGGATACTCTAGAGAAATCTGGAATAAAACAACGGTAATACCCCACCATTCCTAGAAAACTCCAAACCTGATGAACAGTGGTTGGTGGTTTCCAATCAAGCACATCCTTAACTTTGCTTGGATCAACAACAACTCCTTCAGCTGATAAGACATGTCCAAGAAACTATACTTCCTTAAGCCAAAAGTCACACTTACTGAATTTGGCATATAATTGATGTTCTCTTAAGTGGGTTAGGACAATTCTGAGATGTTCCACGTGTTCCTTCTTGTTCTTGGAATAAACTAGGATATCGTCAATAAACACCACCACAAACTTGTCTAGCTCAGGCATGAACATTGAATTCATCAGATACATGAAATGAGCTGGGGCATTTGTCAAACCAAAAGACATTACCAAGTATTCATATAACCCATATCTTGTGGTAAATGTCGTTTTGGAAATATCTTCAGGCTTAATCTTGATTTGGTGATAGCCTGACCTTAAATCAATCTTGGAGAAAACTTTGGCTCCGGCCAGTTGATCAAAAAGCAAGTCTATCCGAGGTAAGGGATACTTATTCTTAATGGTCACTTTATTCAACGGACAATAGTCAACACAAAACCTCAGGGTCTCATCTTTCTTTTTCACAAAAATTGCAGGGCATCCCCAAGGTGATGAACTAGGTTGAATAAATCCTTTCTCAATCAACTCTTGCAACTGAGTCTTCAACTCGGCTAATTCCTTGGGAGGCATCCTATAAGCTCTCTGAGAGATTAGAGCTATTCTAGGTTTTAACTCTATGTTAAACTGAACATCCCTATCTAGTGGTAGACCGGGTAAATCCTCAGGAAAAACATCAGGGAATTCACAAACTACCGGGATATCCCTAATCTCCTTGACAAAAGTTGCACAAACTCTTTCCACTGATCTCCTTAAGGTAGGAAGTTGGATAAGAAGCTGAGAATTACTATCAGGCAAACTCACCCTTAATGTCCTATTCAAAGCATCTATAATAGCCTTATGCTGATACATCCAATTCATTCCCAAGATCATATCTATATCTTGATCCTTAAGAATAATCACGGTAGTGGGAAAAATATTCCCACCCAGGTTTATGGGTACCTGGTATACCATTTCCTTAGTACACAAACATCCCCCGGGTGACTGTATAAAGAAATTTTCCTTTGTTTCCCCAATTGGAATTACATGCTTTACGACAAAGGTTCTATTGATGAATGAATGAGATGCACCAAAATCAAAAAGCATAACAGCAGGGTGATCGATGATAGGAAACATACCCATCATCACTAGCTCCCCTTCTGAAATTTCCCCAGCTTGAATATAGAACATCTGTCCTGTCTTCCTTTCATCTTTGCCCTTCTGAGCATTCTGATTGTGGTTCTTGTTCTGTGCTTGACCCTGTTGTTGATTGGCAAGGGCCTTCTGATAATTTTGATTAGACTGCTTGGGATACGGACATTCCCTGGAGAAATGACCGGACCTTCCACAATTATAACATGGATAATTGTGACCCTGGGACATTGGAGCATTGCCACCAGAAGCATTTGTCTGTTGTGAATTCGGGTAGGTTATAGCAGGACGGACATTTGACTGTTGCCCGGCTTGGAACTACGGCGGACGATAAGGAGGAAGATAATGGTTGACTAGATGATAGATTATCTTTTGCCTCTTTTGATTGCCACCAAAAGATCCAGACGGCACACTCTTCTTTTTCTTGATCTCCTTATGCTGCCGATACTTTTTCTCAGAAGCAATTGCAATATTCACTGCCTCATGATAAGTAACATTGGCACATGCAGTCATCATTGTCTGTAATTTGGTATTCAATCCTCTCATGAACCATTTCTTTTTCTTGGCATCTATATTGACATGTTCAGATGCATACTATGACAAGTGATTGAATCTACCCACATATTGCATAACTGTTTGATCCCCTTGCTTCAAAGCAAGGAACTCATCTAGCTTCATGGCCATCACTCCTTCTAGAATATAATGAGCTCTGAAGGTAGTATGGAACTCAGCCCAAGTTATTGGAATGCCAGCTGGTTGCATAGCCACTAGATTTGCCCACTAGGCACCTGCTACACCTCTAAGTTGCTGGGCAGCAAACACAGGTTTCTGCATCTCCGTGCATGGTATAAGATCAAATTTCTGCTCCATGGTCTGAAGTCAATCATCAGCCTCCAGTGGTTCATCGGCCTTGGTGAACACTGGTGGTCTTGTATCAGTAAAATCAACATACGTAGCCTCCTTCCTATTATGATTGCGGCCATGATTTCCTTGCACCATATTCTGATTACTCTGAGCGATCTCTCAAAGCAATTGAGCATTTTCTACAGTCACATGGACCAGTGTTGCTATAGCATCAGCTAAAGTTGGTAGAACTGGTGGCGGATCAGGAACACCACCCTCGTCATGCAAAGAACCAGGAATATCCGAAGCACGAGTACGAGGCATCTGTTCATAACAAACCAAACTTTACTCACAAGCTTTTATTGAGATATTAAAAGAGCTTACGGCAAACACATTACATTGGGTTTACTTATTTAAGCACAAGCCCGCACCTAAACAAGACTACTTAACTTAACTAGATCTCACTATTTACAACTCTACTCTTCTCCTCGACCACATCAAACCTCGTGATCGGTATCCACTCCAGAAACATTTCCGCCTTCATTATCACTTTCATCAACCATCACTAATTCTTCTGGATCTTCTTCTTCCTCTTCAAGTTCATCATCATCAGCAATGACGACACCAGGGTCCATTGCATCAGCTTGAGGTTCATGATTTGGATCCAGGAGGTTGCTCAGCCTATGGACTTCTTCATGCAAAGTAGTATTATGTTCTTCTAAATCTTCTACATAAAATTCTAGCTCATGCGCTCTAGCTCTAGCTACATCTTCCCTATGCCAAGCCTCATTTCTCCCTTCCACCATACGAACTAACATACACTCACAGTTCTTATGAGCGGTGGTGCGACACTTCAATTGATCCTTTAACTTGCCCACCCGGATGGCATCCAAGGCCCTATCTCTAGTAGCATGTGCTAACTCTTTTGAAAGCCTCTATATCTCTGCCTAGGGATCAAGCCTGGAGCTGCTACTGTTAGCACCGTCATTTCTAGGGGCAAGCTGGTGACGAGGAACTCCTTTAGGTCCAATGGACTTATGGGACGTTACCTTGGTGCGAGCCATACTGTAGGAAGCAAGATTAATCCAATTAAGACAATCTGATCAAAATCTAAAGAGTAGCCAGGATGGATTACATAACTCAATCCAGACTTGTAACACATCAGCCCAGGGCTTAATAGGATTAATAGAATACTCATATCAACAAGTTGCAACTTCTTTTCTGGAAGCTCATCTCTTAAGAACTCTAAGGTTAAGCGTGCTTGGTCTAGAGCGATGGGTGACCGACCGGGAAGTTCTTCTCGAGGGCGCATGAGTGAGGACAAAGTGCATAGAAAAGACTGGTGTTGGTCTGTGAGGGCAGTCTATGTCCTAAGAAAGCTACCAGATATAAGCGGACCTAGCCTCGGGGAGGCGGGACGTTACAGAATGGTATCAGAGTCGACTCTCACGGTTTCACGGGCATGTGTGTCGCAGTTGCGCAGGCATGGTGCGCATGGCTGGAGTGGTCCTAGAGTGGTCACACAGCATGGCACATGCGCTGGCACTGGACACACGGACGTGGCCAAGAGGGGACGTTCCTGGCTTGGGATTGACCGACGAGAACGTCGGTCTCCTAAGGGGGTGAGGATGTAACACATCAGCCCAGGGCTTAATAGGATTAATAGGATACTCATACCAACAAGTTGCAACTTCTTTTCTAGAAGCCCATCTCTTAAGAACTCTAAGATTAAGCGTGCTTGGCCTAGAGCGATGGGTGACCGACCGGGAAGTTCTTCTTGAGGGCGCATGAGTGAGGACAAAGTGCGTAGAAAAGACTGGTGTTGGTCTGTGAGGGCAGTCTATGTCCTAGGAAAGGTACCAGATATAAGCGGGCCTGGCCTCGGGGAGGTGGGATGTTACAAGACTCACTACCCAAACCAGACTCAGGGTGAAGGAAGTAACAAGTGAATTAATCATGATGCATGAATCGTTCTTACAAACAAAAACATCAAAGCTTATAGGGTACATAACCACATTTATTTTTATATAGGGCATAATAAGATTACTACTCCACCACACAAAGCCTTTTTAATCAATTAAGGAATGGTGAGAATGAAATAAGATAAGCCAGAAGCAATTTTGACCAAATTAACAAGTCATATCTAATTGTCCCAAATCATTTTGAAGTTTTTGTAAAATAATACAACAAAGACTTTGTAACGATCGCTCTGATACCATTCTGTGGTAGAACCTCCTAAGTTATAGGCCCCACAAGCACTTGTCACTGTCCAACGACCTTTGACGACTATGCATATGTTCCTAGTAACTTAAGAAGTCTGTCGGGTGTCCTCGGGGAATCCCGAATCATCCACGATTTCCGAGCAGGATCACATTACAGAGTCATTGCAGTATTACAACATTTATTCAAATATCAAAATTAGAGTAAAATAGCGGAAGTCTTACGATAACTTAGTTTATAAACCAGTTGTTTCAAACCTTACAAACTAAGTTCGATAATTATTACAGACCATATATTACAACATTTATTCAAATATCAACATCAGAGTAAAATAGCGGAAGTCTTACGATAACTTAGTTTACAAACCAATTGTTTCAAACCTTACAAACTAAGTTTGATAATTATTACAAACCATAGTAGTAGTGGAGTGACATTAGTATCATAATACAAACACACAAAATGAGCATCCTGCCCAAGGATCACACATTCACTTATCGTCATCGACATGAACAATAGTCATGCAGCAAGGTCCAAAACAAACTTGCTCATGAGGCTCACCTGCAACAAGGGTCAACGAACCCTGAGTACAAAAGTACTCAACAAGACTTAACCAAAATAAAAACAGATAGAACTTAGGAATGCAGGCTCAGGGATTCAAGGTATGGCTTTAGCAATACTCAAAGTTCTTTTGCGTAAAAGATTTTTAACAAAATTTTAGTTTTTCAACATTTAAACTTCATAAGAACCATATATGAATCTGCCATGATCCGTAATGAGATCATGAACTTCATATCAAACTCTTTCTCAAATCCAGCTCAAGTTCTAGTTATTAACTACGATGATGAACAGAGAGTTGAGTCTCAACGATGATTTGAACCGATTATAAACCCAGCTAGGGATTCTAGACCACACGACATATGTAGGTCCCCGACTTACATATATCAATCTATTCTCGGATCCTCTAAAACAAGAACGGGTCCACGCCACCCGAGAATACAGTACTCCACCAATCTAGCCCATTGCCACGTGGGTACACGCTATTCCCACAATCTCTTCACTCCTAGTGCGCGAGTAGCCATTCTCGTAATAGAATAGCTAAGTTAAGGCTTACCAGAGTATGTGGTTAGTACTACAAAGTCTCATCTCACATAGTTCAACAATGGACGGACCTTAATTGACACAAGCGGAAAGAAGCCGCTCACAAGACCTCCATGTCTTGTGGCTCTCACACACCGAGTCCGCCCAGTCTAGATTTATTACTTCATATGCTCATATCTCATGATAACATAAGTAACCAAAGATCCATTTAAAACTCGCAGGTGACAGGTAATCACCCGACTAAGCATGACTAAGCATAACTAGGTATTTACGAATTAAAACTGGTAACAAGGTAGATATGGAAAAATAAGGTTGGTAATGCACCAATTAGGTTTCCACTTGACTCCTATTACTTAATGCAGTATATAAAAGCAAAAGCGATAAAATTTGTAAAACAAAAGGTAGGGTTAAATGCATCCGGGGCTTGCCTTCGTTGATGGAAAAGTTAGGTTCCTGCGACGTTCCACAATTATCCGATCCGACCTCAACAGACGGATTAACCTCCTTCGCAACTTGATTAACTACCACGTGTTCACCTTCGTTCACTACACGTAGTAATAATGCCATGTTTAACATGATGCGGGATACGAAACATGATGCTTGATGATGGTGCAAAATTAACAACTCGAATACAACTTTCCTTCGTGGTACAGTTGCAAATCAAACTAACTAAACCTTTTTCGTAACACACACTTCAATTGCCAAGGATCATTACCAACTAATGACCCAAGGTCATCACTCAATCAAAAATTCAAGAAAAACCTAAATCATTAAAGGTTACTATTTGATTTTATGAATTAATTATTTAATTCAAAATTATGAAATAAATCAACTTATTCCAATTGAGCTCAAAATTTTTGTAAAGGTTCATCACATGATAACTAATTGGCAAAACAATTTTCATAATTTTTGGATAATTAATTAGGCCTAGAAAAATCATGGAAACCCATTTATTAATTATTTGAGCAATTTTCATCACATTTAAAAAGTATTGAAAAACAACATTTCATATTTTTCTTAAATAATATACATCACAGAGAGGTCACACAAAATTTTCATAATTTTTGGAACTCTAAATAATTCTACACAAAAATAACAAAACTATCACTATTCATTCAAATCTGCAAAATAGAAAAATCCATTTTGAGTACTGAGTCACTGACAACCGATCCCACATGTCATCTTCAACCTTCGGCGCTGACCACGGCCACGACGGCTCTGACCGGCGATTTCTCGCCGCCGGTGAGACCAACGGCGATAGCAAGGGCACCACCGTGATCACAACAACACGACGCTTCGATTGGAGACACTAGCTAACTCAATTACAAACTAGACCAAGCACTACGCCTGCCATGGCGGCCACAACTGCATGGCAGCGCTACGCCAGCGACAAGAGACTAGTAATGGTGAAACAAATGACTCAGGAAGAACCAGGAGCTCACCCTGATCATGTTGAAGGCGATGGAC
Organism: Miscanthus floridulus; assembly: GCF_019320115.1. Taxonomy (NCBI): domain Eukaryota; kingdom Viridiplantae; phylum Streptophyta; class Magnoliopsida; order Poales; family Poaceae; genus Miscanthus; species Miscanthus floridulus. The sequence goes on from NC_089595.1 coordinate 58,002,452, forward strand.
GAGCCGGAGGAACAACAGAGAGGCGGTTCGACGGTCACAGCGATCACGGCGGCGTGAACCACGTCGGTGACAGCGTTCAGGCGACCGCGATGGTCAAAAGGATCAAATAATCGGTCATAGAGGAACACAGGATCAAGGCGAAGTTGGAACTACCACGATCAAAGAAAGAGGCGTACCGTGGAGCGCTAGCCACGATGGCGCAAGCATGACGGTGAGGCTGCCGACTACGGGGAAGAAAGACGCGCACCACGGGTTCTCGGCGGCGTCAAGCTTCAAGGGTTGGTCTACTGGGTGTGTAAGGAGCAAGCAGAGCTCAAACACTACTCTGTCGAGGCTGGTTTGTGCTGAGGAGGTGAGGCGAGCTCAATGGAGCTAAGGCAGCAGCGTCGGGAAACAGAGGAGAGAAAGAAGAATGGCGACGTCATTCCAGACTTATCCAGCGGGCGAAAAGCAGCGAGGAATGGTGTGCTTGACACGCCATGATGACGCGGACACGTTAAGGCCAGAGGTGGTGCCTGAGGGTGCACGTAGAAGCCGGTGGAAGCTTACCGACGGCGAGAGTGTGCCTACTTCCACTGTTCCAACAAATTACCGAATTGTCACTCATTTTAAATCCCAAATTACTCCCAAATTTGTATAACAACTCAAAAATCTCCAAAAATAAAAGTTTCTCAAAATTCAAAGTTCTACAACTTTGCTTTTATAACCACCCCCTAATTCGGTCTACATTTTGAAATGAAATTTTGAATTCAAATAGGGGACATTTAACGAATTTCGCCTTTTCAAATTACTTCAAATTTTTCATAACAACTTTGAAAACTCCAAAAATAAACTTTGTATAACTTCACAAGCTCTACACTTTTGCTTTTAGGCTCAACCCCAAAATGTGCTTAGATTTTGAAATGGGTTTTCAGGGTAGGATTTAAATACTGAAAATCAGGGTTTTCTTGAAAATTCAAATCCAAACAAACTTTTGAACTTGATTCAAACAATACAATTCAACACATACCACATAAAGGTAAACTTGTTTTAGTGTATGCATATCAAAGTTTTCACTAACACATGAATGATGTACTATGCATATGATGACATGGTATATTTTAGTATTTAAACACCCGAGGTGTTACAATCCTTCCCCCTAAAAGAAATCTCGTCCCGAGATTCAAAGCCATAGGGTAAGTAATGGAAAAGGAAATGTGTCGCGCGAACACATACAAAATATGTCCATAAAACAGCTGAGGTCCCTTTACAAAACACAACTTGCAACAACCGAGCTCAACTAACATTACTCTATATTGATGCAAGAAACTCTAGAAATTTTCTAGCAAGTAATCTTTGGATTCCCAAGTAGCTTCTTCCTCGGAATGTTGATTCCATTGTATCTTGTAGAACTTAATTGTCCTCCTTCGAGTAACACGGTCTTTCTGATCCATAACTTGGATAGGATATTCGAAATAGGTCAAATCAGGTTCAAGTTCCACTCCTTCAACCTCAACATTTTGATCAGGCACTCGGAGACACTTCTTCAATTGAGAAACATGGAACACATCATGTATAGCTGAAAGATGTTCGGGTAGCTTCAAGCGATATGCCACTTTTCCATACCTCTCTAAAATTTGAAATGGTCCAATATATCGAGGTGCCAACTTGCTTTTAACACCAAAACAGGTAACTCCCTTCATTGGTGATACCTTCAGATATACAAAATCTCCCTTGTTAAACACCAATGGTCTACGTCGTTTATCTGCATAACTTTTTTGTCGGGACTAAACTATCTTCAAATTACTTTGCATTTGCTTAACCTTGTCTTCTGTTTCTTTCATGAGGTCAACTCCAAAGAATCTTCTTTCCCCAGGTTCAGACCAACTCAGTGATGTTCTGCATCTATGACCATAAAGTGTTTCAAACGAAGCCATTCTAATGCTCTCTTGATAACTATTGTTGTATGAGAACTCAGCCAAAGGCAGACATTTATCCCACTTCTTGGAATAGTTAAGGACACAACACCTTAACATATCTTCAAGTACTTGATTGACCCTTTCAGTCTGACCATCAGTCTAGGGATGATAAGCTGTACTATACAGGAGTTTGGTACCTAATGAAGCATGCAAGTGTTTCCAAAAGCTGGAGACAAACTGTGTACCCTGATCTAACACTATGGTCTTTGGTACCCCATGTAAACTCACAATTTTGTCTAGATACATCTTGGCATATCGGATAGTGGGATATGTGCTCTGGACTAAAAGAAAATGTACTGACTTGGTTAGTCGATCTACAATAACCCATACTGAGTCAGAGCCCTTTGATGTCTTGGGTAGACCAACAATAAAGTCCATACTAATATCCTCCCACTTCCAAGCTGGAATAGGTAATGGCTGTAACTCTCCAGCAGACCTCAAATGTATAGCTTTCACCTTTTGACAAGTATCACACTTTGCAATATACCAAGCAATTTCTATCTTCATTTTGGTCCACCAAAACCTTTGTTTCAAGTCATGGTACATCTTATTACTTCCCGGATGAATAGATAACCTAGTAGCATGTGCTTCTTCAAGAATTGACTGTCACAACTCCGGAACCTTTGGTACCACTAAGCGATTCTTGAACCATAACACACCTTCATCATCTACTTTGAAGCATTCCGCTTTCCCATTCTTGATTCTTTCTTTGATATGGTCTATACCCTTGTTTTTATTCTGAGCAGCAATAATCTGGTCTCGAATAGTGGCTTCAACAATTATATTGGTTAAACTACCTTGTTGAATTACCTCTATACTCAACTTTTCCATCTCTTGACATAAAGTCAAACCCATTGTTCTTACTGTCAGACAATTGCAATGGCTCTTTCGACTGAGGGCATCTGCAACTACATTTACTTTACCAGGATGGTAATGTACTTCCAAGTCATAATCTTTAATCAATTCTAACTATCCTCTTTGTTGCATGTTCAAATCCGATTGAGTAAAGATATACTTTAAACTCTTGTGGTCTGTATAAATATGGCACGTATTACCAAGCAAGTAATGCCACCAAATCTTCAGAGCATGGACAACTACTACTAACTCTAGATCATGAGTGGGATAGTGCTCTTCATGTTGCTTAAGTTGTCTAGAAGCATAGGCAATAACTTGGCCTTCTTGCATCAATACACATCCAATACCAATACCAGAAGCATCACAATAAACATCAAATGACTTCTTGATATCTGGTTGTGCTAATACTGGTGCAGTGGTTAATAATCTCTTCAAAGTCTAGAAAGCTTCTTCACAATCAGATGACTAGACAAACTTGGCTTGGTTCTTCAACAACCTAGTGATGGACTTGGATACTCTAGAGAAATCTGGAATAAAACAACGGTAATACCCCACCATTCCTAGAAAACTCCAAACCTGATGAACAGTGGTTGGTGGTTTCCAATCAAGCACATCCTTAACTTTGCTTGGATCAACAACAACTCCTTCAGCTGATAAGACATGTCCAAGAAACTATACTTCCTTAAGCCAAAAGTCACACTTACTGAATTTGGCATATAATTGATGTTCTCTTAAGTGGGTTAGGACAATTCTGAGATGTTCCACGTGTTCCTTCTTGTTCTTGGAATAAACTAGGATATCGTCAATAAACACCACCACAAACTTGTCTAGCTCAGGCATGAACATTGAATTCATCAGATACATGAAATGAGCTGGGGCATTTGTCAAACCAAAAGACATTACCAAGTATTCATATAACCCATATCTTGTGGTAAATGTCGTTTTGGAAATATCTTCAGGCTTAATCTTGATTTGGTGATAGCCTGACCTTAAATCAATCTTGGAGAAAACTTTGGCTCCGGCCAGTTGATCAAAAAGCAAGTCTATCCGAGGTAAGGGATACTTATTCTTAATGGTCACTTTATTCAACGGACAATAGTCAACACAAAACCTCAGGGTCTCATCTTTCTTTTTCACAAAAATTGCAGGGCATCCCCAAGGTGATGAACTAGGTTGAATAAATCCTTTCTCAATCAACTCTTGCAACTGAGTCTTCAACTCGGCTAATTCCTTGGGAGGCATCCTATAAGCTCTCTGAGAGATTAGAGCTATTCTAGGTTTTAACTCTATGTTAAACTGAACATCCCTATCTAGTGGTAGACCGGGTAAATCCTCAGGAAAAACATCAGGGAATTCACAAACTACCGGGATATCCCTAATCTCCTTGACAAAAGTTGCACAAACTCTTTCCACTGATCTCCTTAAGGTAGGAAGTTGGATAAGAAGCTGAGAATTACTATCAGGCAAACTCACCCTTAATGTCCTATTCAAAGCATCTATAATAGCCTTATGCTGATACATCCAATTCATTCCCAAGATCATATCTATATCTTGATCCTTAAGAATAATCACGGTAGTGGGAAAAATATTCCCACCCAGGTTTATGGGTACCTGGTATACCATTTCCTTAGTACACAAACATCCCCCGGGTGACTGTATAAAGAAATTTTCCTTTGTTTCCCCAATTGGAATTACATGCTTTACGACAAAGGTTCTATTGATGAATGAATGAGATGCACCAAAATCAAAAAGCATAACAGCAGGGTGATCGATGATAGGAAACATACCCATCATCACTAGCTCCCCTTCTGAAATTTCCCCAGCTTGAATATAGAACATCTGTCCTGTCTTCCTTTCATCTTTGCCCTTCTGAGCATTCTGATTGTGGTTCTTGTTCTGTGCTTGACCCTGTTGTTGATTGGCAAGGGCCTTCTGATAATTTTGATTAGACTGCTTGGGATACGGACATTCCCTGGAGAAATGACCGGACCTTCCACAATTATAACATGGATAATTGTGACCCTGGGACATTGGAGCATTGCCACCAGAAGCATTTGTCTGTTGTGAATTCGGGTAGGTTATAGCAGGACGGACATTTGACTGTTGCCCGGCTTGGAACTACGGCGGACGATAAGGAGGAAGATAATGGTTGACTAGATGATAGATTATCTTTTGCCTCTTTTGATTGCCACCAAAAGATCCAGACGGCACACTCTTCTTTTTCTTGATCTCCTTATGCTGCCGATACTTTTTCTCAGAAGCAATTGCAATATTCACTGCCTCATGATAAGTAACATTGGCACATGCAGTCATCATTGTCTGTAATTTGGTATTCAATCCTCTCATGAACCATTTCTTTTTCTTGGCATCTATATTGACATGTTCAGATGCATACTATGACAAGTGATTGAATCTACCCACATATTGCATAACTGTTTGATCCCCTTGCTTCAAAGCAAGGAACTCATCTAGCTTCATGGCCATCACTCCTTCTAGAATATAATGAGCTCTGAAGGTAGTATGGAACTCAGCCCAAGTTATTGGAATGCCAGCTGGTTGCATAGCCACTAGATTTGCCCACTAGGCACCTGCTACACCTCTAAGTTGCTGGGCAGCAAACACAGGTTTCTGCATCTCCGTGCATGGTATAAGATCAAATTTCTGCTCCATGGTCTGAAGTCAATCATCAGCCTCCAGTGGTTCATCGGCCTTGGTGAACACTGGTGGTCTTGTATCAGTAAAATCAACATACGTAGCCTCCTTCCTATTATGATTGCGGCCATGATTTCCTTGCACCATATTCTGATTACTCTGAGCGATCTCTCAAAGCAATTGAGCATTTTCTACAGTCACATGGACCAGTGTTGCTATAGCATCAGCTAAAGTTGGTAGAACTGGTGGCGGATCAGGAACACCACCCTCGTCATGCAAAGAACCAGGAATATCCGAAGCACGAGTACGAGGCATCTGTTCATAACAAACCAAACTTTACTCACAAGCTTTTATTGAGATATTAAAAGAGCTTACGGCAAACACATTACATTGGGTTTACTTATTTAAGCACAAGCCCGCACCTAAACAAGACTACTTAACTTAACTAGATCTCACTATTTACAACTCTACTCTTCTCCTCGACCACATCAAACCTCGTGATCGGTATCCACTCCAGAAACATTTCCGCCTTCATTATCACTTTCATCAACCATCACTAATTCTTCTGGATCTTCTTCTTCCTCTTCAAGTTCATCATCATCAGCAATGACGACACCAGGGTCCATTGCATCAGCTTGAGGTTCATGATTTGGATCCAGGAGGTTGCTCAGCCTATGGACTTCTTCATGCAAAGTAGTATTATGTTCTTCTAAATCTTCTACATAAAATTCTAGCTCATGCGCTCTAGCTCTAGCTACATCTTCCCTATGCCAAGCCTCATTTCTCCCTTCCACCATACGAACTAACATACACTCACAGTTCTTATGAGCGGTGGTGCGACACTTCAATTGATCCTTTAACTTGCCCACCCGGATGGCATCCAAGGCCCTATCTCTAGTAGCATGTGCTAACTCTTTTGAAAGCCTCTATATCTCTGCCTAGGGATCAAGCCTGGAGCTGCTACTGTTAGCACCGTCATTTCTAGGGGCAAGCTGGTGACGAGGAACTCCTTTAGGTCCAATGGACTTATGGGACGTTACCTTGGTGCGAGCCATACTGTAGGAAGCAAGATTAATCCAATTAAGACAATCTGATCAAAATCTAAAGAGTAGCCAGGATGGATTACATAACTCAATCCAGACTTGTAACACATCAGCCCAGGGCTTAATAGGATTAATAGAATACTCATATCAACAAGTTGCAACTTCTTTTCTGGAAGCTCATCTCTTAAGAACTCTAAGGTTAAGCGTGCTTGGTCTAGAGCGATGGGTGACCGACCGGGAAGTTCTTCTCGAGGGCGCATGAGTGAGGACAAAGTGCATAGAAAAGACTGGTGTTGGTCTGTGAGGGCAGTCTATGTCCTAAGAAAGCTACCAGATATAAGCGGACCTAGCCTCGGGGAGGCGGGACGTTACAGAATGGTATCAGAGTCGACTCTCACGGTTTCACGGGCATGTGTGTCGCAGTTGCGCAGGCATGGTGCGCATGGCTGGAGTGGTCCTAGAGTGGTCACACAGCATGGCACATGCGCTGGCACTGGACACACGGACGTGGCCAAGAGGGGACGTTCCTGGCTTGGGATTGACCGACGAGAACGTCGGTCTCCTAAGGGGGTGAGGATGTAACACATCAGCCCAGGGCTTAATAGGATTAATAGGATACTCATACCAACAAGTTGCAACTTCTTTTCTAGAAGCCCATCTCTTAAGAACTCTAAGATTAAGCGTGCTTGGCCTAGAGCGATGGGTGACCGACCGGGAAGTTCTTCTTGAGGGCGCATGAGTGAGGACAAAGTGCGTAGAAAAGACTGGTGTTGGTCTGTGAGGGCAGTCTATGTCCTAGGAAAGGTACCAGATATAAGCGGGCCTGGCCTCGGGGAGGTGGGATGTTACAAGACTCACTACCCAAACCAGACTCAGGGTGAAGGAAGTAACAAGTGAATTAATCATGATGCATGAATCGTTCTTACAAACAAAAACATCAAAGCTTATAGGGTACATAACCACATTTATTTTTATATAGGGCATAATAAGATTACTACTCCACCACACAAAGCCTTTTTAATCAATTAAGGAATGGTGAGAATGAAATAAGATAAGCCAGAAGCAATTTTGACCAAATTAACAAGTCATATCTAATTGTCCCAAATCATTTTGAAGTTTTTGTAAAATAATACAACAAAGACTTTGTAACGATCGCTCTGATACCATTCTGTGGTAGAACCTCCTAAGTTATAGGCCCCACAAGCACTTGTCACTGTCCAACGACCTTTGACGACTATGCATATGTTCCTAGTAACTTAAGAAGTCTGTCGGGTGTCCTCGGGGAATCCCGAATCATCCACGATTTCCGAGCAGGATCACATTACAGAGTCATTGCAGTATTACAACATTTATTCAAATATCAAAATTAGAGTAAAATAGCGGAAGTCTTACGATAACTTAGTTTATAAACCAGTTGTTTCAAACCTTACAAACTAAGTTCGATAATTATTACAGACCATAGTAGTAGTGGAGTGGCATTAGTATCATAATACAAACACACAAAATAAGCATCCTGCCCAAGGATCACACATTCACTTATCGTCATCGACATGAACAACAGTCATGCAGCAAGGTCCAAAACAGACCTGCTCATGAGGCTCACCTGCAATAAGGGTCAACAAACCCTAAGTACAAAAGTACTCAGCAAGACTTAACCGAAATAAAAACTGATAGAACTCAGGAATGCAGGCTCAGGGATTTAAGGTATGGCTTTAGCAATACTCAAAGTTCTTTTGCATAAAAGCTTTTTAACAAAATTTTAGTTTTTCAACATTTAAACTTCATAAGAACCATATATGAATCTACCATGATCCGTAATGAGATCATGAACTTCATATCAAACTCTTTCTCAAATCCAGCTCAAGTTCTAGTTATTAACTACGGTGATGAACAGAGAGTTGAGTCTCCATAACCGAGGAGCAATGACGATTCGAACCGATTATAAACCCAGCTGGGGATTCTAGACCACATGACATATGTAGGTCCCCGACTTACATATATCAACCTATTCTCGGATCCTCTAAAACAAGAACGGGTCTGCACCACCCGAGAATACAGTACTCCACCAATCCAGCCCATTACCATGTGGGTACATGCTATTCCCACCATCTCTCCACTCCTGGTGTGCAAGTAGCCATTCTCGTAATAGAATATCCAAGTTAAGGCTTATCGGAGTATGTGGTTTGTACTACAAAGTCTCATCTCACACAGTTCAACAACGGACGGACCTTAATTGACATAGGCGGAAAGAAGCTACTCACAAGACTTCCATGTCTTATGGCTCTCACACACCGAGTCCGCCTGGTCTAGATTTATTACTTCACATGCTCATATCTCATGATAACATAAGTAACCAAAGATCCATTTAAAACTAGCAGGTGATAGGTAATCACCCGACTAAGCATGACTAAGCATAACTAGGTATTTACGAATTAAAACTGGTAACAAGGTAGATATGGAAAAACAAGGTTGGTAATGCACCAATTAGGTTTCCACTTGACTCCTAATCACTTAATGCAGTATATAAAAGCAAAAGCGATAAAATTTGTAAAACACAAGGTAGGGTTAAATGCATCCGGGGTTTGCCTTCGTTGATGGAAAAGTTAGGTTCCTGCAACGTTCCACAATTATCCGATCTGACCTCAACAGATGGATTAACCTCCTCTGCAACTTGATTAACTACCACGTGTTCACCTTCGTTCACTACATGTAGTAACAATGCCATGTTTAACATGATGCGGGATACGAAACATGATGCTTGATGATGGAGCAAAATTAACAACTCGAATACAACTTTCCTTCGCGGTACAGTTGCAAGTCAAACTAACTAAACCTTTTTCGTAACACACACGTCAATTGCCAAGGATCATTACCAACTAATGACCCAAGGTCATCACTCAATCAAAAATTCAAGAAAAACCTAAATCATTAAAGGTTACTATTTGATTTTATGAATTAATTATTTAATTCAAAATTATGAAATAAATCAACTTATTCCAATTGAGCTCAAAATTTTTGTAAAGGTTCATCACATGATAACTAAGTGGCAAAACAATTTTCATAATTTGTGGATAATTAATTAGGCCTAGAAAAATCATGGAACCCCATTTATTAATTATTTAAGCAATTTTCATCACATTTAAAAATTACTGAAAAACAACATTTCATATTTTTCTTAAATAATATACATCACAGAGAGGTCACACAAAAATTTTCATAATTTTTGGAACTCTAAATAATTCTTCACAAAAATAACAAAAACTATCACTATTCATTCAAATCTACAAAATAGAAAAATCCATTTTGAATACTGAGTCACTGACAACCGACCCCACATGTCATCTTCAACCTTCGGCGTTGACCATGGTGATGACGGCTCTGACCGGCGATTTCTCGCCGCCGTTGAGACCAACGGCGATGGCAAGGGCACCACCATGATCACAACAACACGGCGCATCGATTGGAGACACTAGCTAACTCAATTACGAACTGGACCAAGCACTACGCCGGTCATGGTGGCCACGACTGCACGACAGCGCTATGCCGATGATAGGAGACCGGTAATGGTGAAACTAACGACTCAGGAAGAACCAGGAGCTCACCCCGATCACGTTGAAGGCGATGGACGAGCCGGAGGAACAATAGAGAGGCGGTTCGATGGTCACAGCGATCACGGCGGCGTGAACCACATCGGTGACGGCGTTCAGGCGACTGCGATGGTCAAAAGGATCAAATAATTGGTCATAGAGCAACACAGGATCAAGGCGAAGCTAGAACTACCACGATCAAAGAAAGAGGCGTACCATGGAGCGCTGGCCACGACGGCGCAAGCACGACGGTGAGGCTGCCGGCCGTGGGGAAGAAAGACGCGCACCATGGGTTCCCAGCGGAGCTCAGACACTGCTTTGCCAAGGCTGGTTTGCGCTGAGGAGGCGAGGCGAGCTCGACGGAGCTAAGGCGGCGGCGTCGGGAAACAGAGGAGAGAAAGAAGAATGTCGACGTCGTTCTAGACTTATCCAGTGGGCGAAAAGCGGTGGGGAATGGTGCGCTTGACACACCATGACGACGCGGACATGTCAAGGCCAGAGGTGGCGCCTAAGGGCACGCGTAGAAGCCGGTGGAAGCTCACCGACGGCGAGAGTGTGTCTCCTTCCGCTGTTCCAACTAATTACGAAATTGCCACTCATTTTAAATCCCAAATTACTCCCAAATTTGTATAACAACTAAAAAATCTTCAAAATTCAAAGTTCGACAACTTTGCTTTTATAACCACCCCCTAATTCGGTCTACATTTTGAAATGAAATTTTGAATTCAAATAGGGGACATTTAACGAATTTCGCCTTTTCAAATTACTTCAAATTTTTCATAACAACTTTGAAAACTCCAAAAACAAACTTTGTATAACTTGACAAGCTCTACACTTTTGCTTTTAGGCTCAACCCCAAAATGTGCTTAGATTTTGAAATGGGTTTTCAGGGTAGGATTTAAATACTGAAAATCAGGGTTTTCTTGAAAATTCAAATCCAAACAAACTTTTGAACTTGATTCAAACAATACAATTCAACACATACCACATAAAGGTAAACTTGTTTTAGTGTATGCATATCAAAGTTTTCACTAACACATGAATGTTGTACTATGCATATGATGACATGGCATATTTTAGTATTTAAACACCTGAGGTGTTACATGAGTCCAAGCCCATTGACTTCCTCTATAAGAACATTCAAACGTGAATACATTTCATTAGCACTTTCCTTAGGAAGCATTTCAAAAGAGTTGAGCTTTTTCATGACAAGATGATAGCGTTCCTCACGCTCACTCTTGGTTCCCTCATGGAGCGCACAAACGTCCGACCATAGTGCATGGGCGTCTTTGTGGTTCCTCACCCGATTAAACACATTTTTTGCAAAGGCCTCTAAAGATGGTGTTTCAAGCCTTTGCATTCCACTTCTCGTAATTAACCTCATCGCCTTGTAGGTTAGTAGCATCCTAAGGTTTTGGGAAGCCTTGTGAGGCATCTCTAAGTATACCAACATCTAAAGCCTCTAGATACGCCTCCATGCGAATTTTCCAATACGGAAAGTCATCTCCCTCAAAGATAGGAGGAGGTCCATCCCCGTGAGACATCTTGCTCTAGGTAGTTAAGCCTAAATACGTGAGCACGAGGCTCCGATACCAATTGAAAGGATCAAGATGCCCAAGAGGGGGGGTGAATTGGGCTAATTCTAAATTTCTTTGCAATAAATAAATCCTATGGATAGCCCAATTAACCCCTTGTGCCTAGAAAGTGTTCCTAATTGTTCTACCGCACAAAAGACTTGCAACCTAAGTTCCAATCCTACTCTAGCATGGCAATTCTAAGAATGTAATGACATGAATTGAATTGCTCAAAGTAAATGCTTAAAGTAAATGCTCAAAGTAAATAGAGAGGAAGGAACGCGGTGATGTTTTGCCGAGGTATCGGAGAGTCACCACTCCCCACTAGTCCTCGTTGGAGCACCTGCGCAAGGGTGTAGCTCCCCCTTGATCCACGCAAGGATCAAGTGCTCTCTACAGGTTGATTCTTTGACACTCCATCGCGGTGAATCACCCACAACCGCTCATAACGTGAGTTGGGTCACCCACAAGCTCTGCCGGGTGATCACTGAACTCCCAATCACCACCAAGCCATCTAGGTGATGGCGATCACCAAGAGTAACAAGCACGAACTCTCACTTGACCATGACAAGCCTAATGAGAAGGTGGATGCACACTTTGCTACTCTTGATCTTCACTAATGAGGTCTCTCTTTGGATTCTCAAATCTCAATCACCTCACTAGGACCTTGCTCTTCTTGGCACTCTCTAAGGTGTTTCTCAGCTGTTGGAATGAGCAAAAGTACCCCCGCACATGAGTGGAGGTGGTATTTATAACAGCGGCTAAAAAATGAACCGTTATGTGCCTCTGCGGGGTGACCGGACGCTCCGATCAGTATACCCCAAACTCCAGGGTTTATAGTGTGACCGGACGCGTCCGGTCACGATTTACCCTCTCTAGAACCTTACTGGAAATGATTGGACGCTGGCTCTCAGCGTCCGGTCACTTGACCTTCTAGCGTCTGGTCACACCGAACGATTTCACCTCAGTCAAATGAACTGACCGGACTCTATGCTAGCGTCCGGTCACACCGAAGCTAGCGTCTGGTTAGTATTTGACCCTCCATTCACTTCCAACTCTCGATCATACGTGAATGAAGTTTGCTCCATTTGATCTTAGGCATATGTAGGAGCTACCTAGCGCTAGTTTTAACAAGTGTGCACCACACCTAACTCACTAGACTCACCTAGGTCAAGCTACCCATCCATACCCCCCTTAATAGTACAGCCAAAGGAAAAAAACAAAGTCCTAAACTACTCTAAGTGTCTCTTCAACTCCAATTGACACTTAGAACTAGTCATCCTTAACCTTGTCGTCCATCCTTAGAAACTGAAATGATTTCCATCGTAGGGTCATGACCACCTTGATTGTCCAATTGATCTCCATTACCATGACCTAACTCAATTGCCTCTATAAAACACACGTTAGTCATAGTAATCTTGTATTGTCATTAATCACCGAAACCCAACTAGGGGCCTAGATGCTTTCACTTTCCTCCTTGATCAAGGTCAAGATGTGCATTGGTTGGCATAGGTGTCTTGATGGGCTTGGCTTTGTCCATGTCAAACTTCTTCAACATGTCGTTGGTGTACTTGGTTTGACTTATGAACGTGCCATCCTTTAGTTGCTTGATTTGAAATACAAGAAAGAACTTTAACTCTCCCATCATGGACATTTTGAACCTATTTGTCATAATCCTACTTAATTCCTCACAAAAAGCCACATTAGTACTACCAAATATTATGTCATCGACATATATTTGGCAAACAAAGATATCATTATTGATTTTGCAAGTAAATAAAGTAGCATCGACCTTTCCTATCTCAAACCCTTGTTTGAGTAGGAAATCCTTCAAGCAATCATACCAAGCTCTAGGGTCTTGTTTGAGCCCATAGAGCGCCTTGTCGAGCTTGTAGACATGGTTGGGATACTTGGGGTCTTCAAAGCCAGTGGCTGCTCTACATACACCAACTCGGATAGGGGGCTGTTGAGAAATGCACTCTTCACATCCATTTGATATAGCTTGAAATCATGATGAGCGACATAGTCAAGTAGAATACGAATCGATTCTAGCCTAGCCACCGATGCATAGGTCTCCCCAAAATCTAAGCCTTCAATTTGAGTGAATCATTGAGCCACCAACCTTGCCTTGTTCCTTGTCACCATGCCATGCTCATCTTGCTTGTTGTGGAAGACCCACTTGGTTCCAATCATATTTTGTTTGGGCCTTTCCACTAAGGACCAGACTTCATTCTGAGTGAAGTTGTTCAACTCCTCTTGCATGGCTATCATCCAATCCGGATAATCAAGTGCCTCTTCCACCCTACGAGGTTCCAAAGGAGAAACAAACGAGTAATGTTCACAAAAACTTGCTAAACGAGAACATGTCATTACCCCTCATTGGATGCTCCCCAATATGTTGTCAATGGGATGATCCCGTTGAATGGATTGATGCACTCTAGGATGTGGAACTTGAGTTGATCTTTGGATGAGGCCATCATCTTCATCATCATGGTCATGATCGATTAGAGGGTTGTCTTCACTTCTTTCTTCATTGTTGAGTTGAGGTTGAGCTTGCTTATTGTTGACACCATCTTCATGGGAATGACCTTGTGTTTCACTTGATCTCCCATCTTGATCATTTATTGTTGCGGAATCAATGAGCATTCGGTTCTTCCTCTCCACAACACCATTTTGTTGTGGAGTGTATGCAAACTGAAAACTCATGCTTGATTCCTTCTTCATCAAGGAACTCCCCAATGTTGGTGTTCTTGAACTCTATCCCATTGTCACTTCTAACTCTCTTGATCTTGACATCAAACTCATTTTGGGCTCTTTTTGCAAACTTCTTGAAGATGCCATGTACCTCACTCTTGTCACGCAAAAAGAATACCCAAGTAAAACGAGAATAATCATCAACAATTATGAAACAATATTTGTTACCACCAAGGCTTATATAAGCGACGGGTCCAAATATGTCTATGTGAAGCAATTCCAATGGCCTTTCGGTTGTCACAACATTCTTGACGTGATGTTTAGCTCCAACTTGCTTTTTCGCTTGGCATGCGCTACAAATCCTATCTTTCTCAAAAGAAACATTGTTAGTCCAAGGATGTGTTTGCCTTTTTGAAGTTTGGCCAAGTTCCTCATCCCAACATGAGCAAGTCGGTGATGCCATAACCAACCCATGCTAGATTTTGCCATTAAACAAGTATCAAGATTTACTCTATTTGATGTGAAATCAACTAGATAGAGTTTCCCTTTTAAATGACCCATGAATGCAATAGAGAAATCCTCCCTTCTATAGACTTCCACACCCTTATCCGTAAAGAGACAATTATAACCCATCTCACAAAGTTGCAAAATGGACAATAAATTGTATCTCAACGAATTCACAAGTAAAATATTGGAAATAGAATTATTATTTGAGATACCAATTTTACCCAAACCGAGAACTTCTACTTTTTCATTGTCACCAAACACAATGTTCCCACTTTGGTCATGACTAGGTTGGAATGATGTGAACATGTCCTTCTCTCTGGTCATATGATTGGTACAACCACTATCCATCACCCAACTTGTTCCACTGAAGGAATATTCCTACAAATACAAATCAAGCTTTTGTTTTAGGTACCCAAATGGATTTGGGTCCTAGGGGGTTAGTCACATAAAACTTGGGCACCCAAGCACTTCTCATAAGCTTCTTCCTCTTTTGGGCACCAACATACTTAACTACAATCTTGCCATCCTTGTCCCAACAACACATATAGTCACTAGCATAGCACCGTGGAAGTGGTGATTATGGCTTGGGGCCTCGGATTGCTTCGTCTTGATTGTCTTGTTACTTGTAGGTTGAATCTTGGGAATGTAGGCCTTGTTGTTGGCCTTGCATATAAGCTCATCAAGAGCAATGCCTTGTTGAACTTCACACAAGGCACGCCATTAATCATGTTCCTTCCATTGGCTTTTCCATCATACCTATTGTAGCCAATGCCTTCCTTGATGACTTGTATATAGTCTTATTGGATTTCTCTTGACACTTGCACCCATTTTTCAAGATCATCTTCAACCTATGAATCTCCTTGTCTTTCTTCTCTAGCTCAACAATGTTAGTTGTATATGCATTTATATCAACTTTATAGTATCTTTTACAACCATTACTAGTGGAGACATTAGAGTCTTCGGTTGCCTTAGGAGAAGTTGAAGTGCTAGCCCAAAGAGTACTATAGTTTAGCTCAAGATTTTGGTATTTTTCTTCCATGCTTGTGAGGCTTTCTTGAGCTATACTCTTCTCATTCTTAAGGCTAGCTACTAGATCATTAACCAAGGAATCTTCCTTAGTCAATTTCCCATTTGAGTCATTGGCTAAAGACAATTCAACAGTTAACTTTTCAACCTTTATCTTTTCCTCAACGATAGATGCTTCAAGTGTAAGGTTCTTGTCTCTCTCTTGAGTGACTATGTCTCCTTACATATCCAAGCATCTATCCCTCTTCTCTAATTTCTTCATTAGCATTTTATTTTAGTGTAGGCCTTTTTACCAAATTTCTTTATCATGGTTGCTTCAAGCTCTTCTATGTTCTCATCACAACTATCATACTCATCACTAGAGGGATCAGATGAGACATGTACCTTCTCCCCCTTAGCCATGAGGCAATTTGGAGTGTAGTAGTCGTTGTCGATGAGGTTGGAGAAGAGCCTTAGTGATGAAGATAAGTTGGGAAAGAGTTTTGGTGATGAAGTCGAGTCCGGGAAAATCATGGTCGGTGACAAAGAGTGGTGGATGGCAATGTTTGCGGCTCCCTTCTTCTTCTTCTCATCATCACTTGAGTCACTATCATTTGACTCCCACTCTTCACCAAGATGAGCTTCACCTCTCTTCTTGCCTTTGTTCTTCTTGTCTTCATCCTTGTCACGCTTGTACTTCTTCTTCTCATTTGAACAATCGGCTATGAAGTGACCAGTTTGGCCACAACCACAGCAAAACCTCTTCTTGTTCCTTCTCTTCCAATCACCGTAAGTCTTCCAGTTGCTCTTCTTCTTTATAAACTTTCTAAAGTTTCTAATGATGAGTGCAACTTCTTCATCAAACTCTTCTTCTTCACTCAAGGAATCGTCCTTCACTTTCTTCTTCTTCCCTTGACTAGAAGATTTGCCTTCATGAGCTTGAGTTGCCTTTAGGGCTGCATTCTTGTTGTATCCCATTGCATTAGGATTTTGATTGTGAGCATTGATTGCATCTTCATCTAGACACTCATGATGCTTGAGCTTTGAAAGAACTTCTTGGAGTGTTATCTCATCATAACCGGGCCTTTCCATGATCATGAACGCTAGCATGTTGTTCTTGGCTCTATAGGTTCTCAACATCTTTCTAGCAACCTTGTTGTCATCCCATTCGGTGCTTTCAAGAGCTCTTATGTGGTTGACCAATGCCATAAGCCTATCAAACATGGATTGTGTTATTTCATTTTGCAAGAACACAAATCTTTCTAATTCACCATAAAGTAACTCAATATTGCCTTTTCTCACACTCTTATCTCCTTCAAATGACACTTTCAAAGTATCCCAAATTTGCTTTGCACTTTCCATTCCATTTACCTTTCTAAACTCATCCAGACTTAGGCTTGACACAAGTAATGCTATGGCTTGTGCATTTTGATGGAGATTGTGCACTTCTTCTGGAGTTATCTTTCTATCTTCATAGGTAGGAATCATCACACCAACATTCACAACTTCCCAAAGTCTTTGCGGCAATGAGATGCATCTTCATCTTGTAGGACCAATCGGTGTATCTTGTTCCATCAAAGTGAGGTGGATTGCCAATGTTGATGGAAGGGGTATGTAGAGGTAACCTTTGATGAGTTGTCCATAGTTGAAGTTCATGTTTGAATATATTCTCTTTCCATGAGCATGCTCATTGGCTTCAATATCACTAGCGACATTGCTTCATTCTTGCCACTGGTTGCATCATTCTTGCCACTTATAGCATCTTCAACTTTCTTGCTCAATTATTCCTTCATCTTACTCATCTCATCTAGCATCTTCTTCATTTCATCTTTGAAAAGCTTGACTTGAGCAGCCATCAACTCTTTAGCTATTTTCATGGCCATCTTGGCGTCATCGGCTTGCATTTTGTCTGACTCTAACATTGTTTCTTCTCACACGGTGAAGCGCTAAAAGAAGACCTTGCTCTGATACCAATTGAAAGGATCTAAACAATGCCTAGAGGGGGTGAATAGGCGTATCTCAATTTTTTTGCGTAATCTCAAAGTTAAATGTCAGTGACAGTCAGAAGTCCCGACAGTTTGAGCTAGAACTTCCAGCAGCTAGAAGTTCCAACGCAAATGGCTGGGAGTTCCGACACCTACGAGAATAGCACTACAAGTGCTAAAATGAACTTTGAGTGAAAGATATCTTACAACCCCACTCCCTAGTGGTAAGATGAAGTGTTCGGGTTGCTCCTTTGATGCTGGAAGGTCACCACTTCGTAGATCAAGTCCAAACCCTAAGAGGAGAGTTGGGGAGGAAGATAAACCAACAAGAACAAATATGATAGCACAAATCACAACAACAACAAACACGCAGGACACAAGAATTTATTTTGAGGTTCGGCAACCCCACAAAGGAGCTCCTACGTCCTCGTTGTTGAGGTGACCACAAAGGTCAGAGTCTCTTTCACCTCCTTACATTTCTCAAAGCAACCACAAAGGTTACTTGAGTTTTCCACTAAGAAATCAACGGTAATACAAACTTCCCAAGGCTCTTCCACAAGATGGAAGCTCTTGGACGACGCCTAGCCAGCTAGGGTTCCAAGAACCCAAGAGTAATAGACACAAATCTAACCGGCTTGATGAAGAAATCAAGTGCTCAAGCTAGCCAAAGTGATTCTCTCACTCAATCCACTCTCCTTTCACTCAAAACCCTAAGGGAATCGAAGATTGGAGCAAAGAGGAGAGAAGAGGGGTGCCTTGAATGCTTGGGAACTGTTTTGGATGAAGGTTGGTGAGTAATGAATAAGTTATCAGTTAGAAGAGAGGAGAAAGCTATTTATACTGAAAGGCAAATCTAACCATTCAGATCTGAGTCAGAAGTTTCGACACAGATCTTCAGAACTTCTGGCTCAACGCAAAAACACTATTCACATAGACAGTCCACTAGGCTTGCTCGCACATCGTCGAAACTCCCGGTGGTCATCGGGACTTCTGGCTTTCGTTGGGACTCTCTACAGACATGATGAGCCAGGCAACTAAGTCCCAAGTCATTAGGATTTCCAGCGGGAGTCAGGACTTTCGACACCCAAAACTCCCGACTCCCGTCGAGACTTTTGACGGGCGAAGATGCGCAGGCAACTAAGTCATGAAGTGTTAGTACTTCCGGAGGGAGCCAGAACTTCCGACACCTGGAACTCTCGACTCCCATCGGGACTTCCAACGGGCGAAGATGCATAGACAGGCTGTGGCTAAGTCAACAAGCGCCGGGACTTTTGGCACCAAACATTGAGACTTTCGACAGCCGGAACTCCTAGCTCACGCCAGAACTTCTAGCTACCAAAAGTCCATAAACTATGTCCAAGTATTCGTGAGGTGATTTTGTGTCTCTCTTTTGATTTTACTTTTATGCTTGAGCATTATATCTTCCTCAGACCACCAAAATTTGCATCTCTCTTTATAGTACGACATATCTAAACCCAAAACAAAATAAAAAAGCTTTGGAGAGCGCTTTGAGTTTGTCCGCTTTTTGCACTTGAAGAATTGAGGAATACCATTTCATCTTAGATCAACTCTTTTAAAACTTTCAAGAGACTAAAGCTATAATATATCTCATTAAGATCTCATTAGTCCCTAATTTGGATGTCATCAATACACCAAAACCCATATAGGGGGCAAATGCACTTTTAATTTGCTATCGTGGAAAAGAACCAGGTGATAATGGATAACTAGACACCGGATAGGATATGGTGCTATTATGGTTGTTGTTGATGTCGGCTAGGCATGTATTCTTTGATCCCATCTGTGCCATTTAAGGATTGCTTCATTATCAGACCTTGGTTGAGATTGAGGTACCAAACACATAATAGGGGCCTAAGTTATAGTTGACCGTGAAGCTGATTAGCTCATTCGGGCTAAGTATATTGGACCGTTAGCATTTCTGGGAGGGTAGCCTGAAGGAAGGGGACTGGTCCAAGACCATGTTTGCTATGGCTTCGGGCTTTGGGCAATTCATGTGAGGATACAGGATCATGAGTTTTGCAAAACGGTCCAGACTCACCGCCGAATAGAGTGAATGGTGACCCACGCGAGCTAATGTGGGCTCGTACGGATGTGTGTTTGGGATTGCCTAGCTAGATGTAATCGATTCGAATCATCGTCTCTCCCACTTAGTGAGAAACTTGGTTGCTGTCCGGCAGTCGTAGTAATTGATGAAACATGATGGTTCTGTTGATCATGATAATTGAATATGGTTACTACTGTGATACTTATTAATCAAATGATTGTTACAAGATAGATGCAGACTTAGCTATAATTGGCTTCACTGAATTTGATGCTAAAATATTGAAAGTAAGGACTTATATAGTGAGCTCTTTTGCAAAAAGATTATGCTATCCAACTAGCTCCACCAAATAAATCATGCATATCCTTGGAGTCTTTATTTTTCTCCTGTCAGGTAAGTCTTGCTGAGTACAATTGAGTACTCAGGGTTTTATCCCACCCTGTTGCAGGTGAAGTGCTATGTCTACTGAAGATGGTGACTAAGTGATGGTGGGCTCGGCAATTCTGTATTTGCTTCTCATCTATGCTTTTGTTGGAGGGTGTCTTCAGAGCTAGCAATATGATTCAAAATTATGATTTGGTAATCATTTCAAAGTTATGTTGTTTTAACCTATTGGATTTGAAACTAAACTTGTATTAATCTTTGTGACCCTATTATAATATTATTTTCACTGCAAAGTCTATGTATGTGATATTTATTTGCTTAATCAAGTACGATCTTGGTTATGATGTTGATTTATCGAGGCCTTCATGGTACTCGACGGACTATCGGGTTTATATAAGTGACGGTATGCGTGTGTCAACGTATTTAACGGGGATAGTCATACCTAATGTCTCATCTTAGCACAAGCATAGTACAGTGATAAGCATAATTTTTCTATATGGCATACCTTGTCACAGGATCAAGAAGACATCAACCAATCATGGATAATAGCCTATCCTTTTCTTTTGTCTTCTTGAATCAACACAACACCGATACATCCTCTTCGGTAACAGTATATAATGTGAATGGAGCTTCACTTCTAGATACACAAAGAACCGGTGGTGTTGATAGAGAATTCTTGAAAAGTGCGATTAACTTATTTATAATCGGCTTCTAAATTTTGTCCTACATATGTCGGTCGTGGTCTAATGCCAAACCCAATGCCAATTTGCTCACATGGATTGGCCGACACAATCCCTTGTCCAAACAGAATTTACACTACATGATAATATGGAGCCGACCATCAATCGGCTCTAGAGAAACGGGAACAAAGAATCCTCTATTGACTCAAAACCAGCAAGGTCTCTCCCTGACAAGCAAATCATATTATCATACCCCCAAGCAAAGGGGCATCGGCCTTGGTATAAGCCGATGAGTCTACATGGACGATCTCAACTTCATTATTCACCCATTGAATGAGGAACTGGTGTAAGCTAGAAGGCACACATCGATTGCCATGAATCCACTCGCGCCCAAGAATCAAACTATAGCTCCCTTGCACCTCCGTAACGAAGAAGACGATGGCCAACGTTTTGCTCCTAATAGTAAGCTTCATCAAGGCAAATCCCTTGGCCGAAATAGAATTTCCTCCAACACCTTTGACCGTTCTCTTGGTCTTAATCAGCTTCTCATCAGACCTGCCAAGCTTCTTATAAAGTGAATATGGCATTAGATTCACCATGGCTCCATTATCCACCAACATGTTGTTGACTAGTTTGCCATTAATGTAGCCCTTCACATGCAGTGGTTTGAGGTGATTCACATGGTCTGCTGGCTTCTAGAAAATAGCATTCTGAGGGGCAAAGCCATCTTGATTTCTAGAAGCCCCCCTAACACCTACAGGAACAAAACACAGGCACCGAATCAACCAGAGGCATATTGGCAGCTGCTGGTATCATGAGAGTCGGCTTAGCCAACTTGGAATCAGCTAGGCCGACTTGCACAGTGGCCAGAGGAGCTACAACAAAAGAAGTCGGCTTGGTCGACTTGGCCAGAGATAGAGGCAGTCGGCTTAGCCGACTGGGAATCAGCTCAACCGACTTTGAGCAGGCGGCCAACTCTTTCTCATTTGACTGAGGGAGAATTGGATCCTTGCTAAAAATTTGTTTCCGCATGTTTGCTAGCCCTTCTTGCTTAAGCTTCTTGTAACAAGCACACTGGAGTTTGCACTTTTGTGTTTTCGACAAACCTGAAGGGCACCATGTCGGTTGGAAGTTCTCGGGAGCCAATGTGCTACTCTGGGCATCATGATCATTGGCAGTAGTGTCCCTTGATATTTTCTCCACATCAGATTGGTCCAGATTGTCAATGACAATCAGTCCTTCACTTTCTTTGATTGGAGCATCATTTTGTTAGACCTGATTAGCAAGTTTAACCAAAACTAGCTTAATTGGTCCTGCCTTGCTGGAGCTCAATTGGCCGTAGCTCAATCGGCTCTGAGGGACACATCGTTGCTCATTGTGAGCTAAACTAGCACACACATCCTCCACCGGTGAGGATTTTGACGTATTAATGGGTAAGAAATCAACACTCCATCTTTATATGTGTGCTGCAATTTTTGTTCACAACTAGCTTGACCGATTTGGGAAATCGGTCTTGCTGATTTTTTCCATCCACCAACATTAAAATCAGTTTGGTCTACTTTTAAAGTCGGCCTAATCGATCCTCTTTGAACAATAGTGTTAGTGGTTGATTTCTGCTTGTCCATGGGAGTTTAGGCTTGCCCCCCCCCCCCCCGAGCCTAGAACATTTTATAGTGATCTTAAGGCTCTCCCGATTATCATTGGACTTTTTGAGCACTACCTCATGATCTAAAACTTTCTTTCCCTTCTTAGATTCTTTGTGCTCGCCGATTATCACATTTTTTCCAATAGTGGAATCGGCTTGTTATGGCCGAATCAAGATGACCGAATTATTTATCTACAGAACTTTAGCCATGGAAAGTGTCTTATTGCAAGGTAAATGATGTGCATCTCTGTTATGCGTAGCTTGCATGTCCAACTTTGCCTCTTTTGATTTCCAAAACCGATTAATATTTTTTTGTGAATCGGTTTGGGAGGCATCACATGAAGCCTTAGGCATTGGAGCCATGTTTGATGACTTTGGAGAATCAGACAACACTGTAATATGAGGCAATGAAGCATGCAGTGATGTTGTCCCATCATCAGTTCGAGAGGTACAAACCAAATTCGGCGTGTATGTAGCAGCAGGAAAAATAGTGCTAACCCCTTTTTGAATTGGTCCTATCGGTTTCAGACACCGAAGAGACCAATTCGGGTTTCTTCCTAAAAATAAGCTTGCCATATTGATCAATATAACAATAAGACAACCTCTTCTCAGAAGGTATAGTGCTAGGTCCTTCGAAATTGGTCCTATCGGTTTTAGGCGCCGAAGCGACCAGTTTGGATTGACTCTTTAACTGTCATACTGATCAAAGTAACATGGCCTCTTAGTAGGAAGTTTAGTGCTAACCCCTCCCGAATTGGCCCAATCGGTTTCAGGTGCCAAAGAGGCCAATTCAGATTGATTATCAAAAATAAACCTGCCATGTTGATCAAGATCATAGTAAAATGGACCCTCATATTGAGGTTGACCAAAAGCCAAGGCCGATTCACTAATATATGCAGCATGAGGTGAAGTAGCAATAGGAGCAACAAACTTTCTTTCCTCTAACTCATCTAGTCTGGATATAAGCTTAACCATAGTATGAAAAAGAGGAGAATCTTCATCTAATCCAAGTGCATTTACCTCAGCTATGGTTGTATACTTGACGATGCTCTCCTGACCCATTGGACCAGTGAACTCGCCACTGCAACTGTTGTTCCACATCTTGATAAAAGGAGATCAAGACCAGATGCTTTTGGCCTTTTGGGTCAGATTAAGCAACAGTAATGAGAACACAAAAAGGATAGATTAGAACCAACGAATTGTCTAGTTCAGAAAGATCAGCTATAGGAGATAGCCGAACCAATCGTTCCCCAATGGAGTCGTCAAAAAGTGTGATGACGCTTAATTAGGTTACACACTCGATAAGGAGCTAGATCGCTTGATGTAGGGCCTAGCTAGTTTTGGGATCAGCCGACGCCTAGGGGATGTCCACACCTAGACCTTGTGCCTTTAGCGATGAGCGTGATATGCAAGACATGTCACTAGAAGAGCCTTGCTGGGAGCGCGATACACAAGACACACAGGCGAGGTCTCTTGAGACCTGAAACCCCACACGCCCGGGAGGGACCACGTCAGGACGTTTGGTGGCTATGGGCTGCTCTAGCCGACCTGACCACTCTAGAGCATCGTCGTCGTCGATCCTCCAGCCATGCAGCACCGACGAAGAACGAGGAGAAGAGGTAGATTGGGAAAAGAGGGTAAAAAGAGGTAGTAGATTGATTTGTTGTGTTTTTGTGTCGATTGGATAGATGGAAACTCAATCGGCCATGATCCTCTTATATATATAGAGGGAGGTGGTCTTATCCCAGTAGGAAACCTCTCCAAGACTTATTTTCTAAGTTTCCCATGAGTTTGGAATAGTTCGGATCGGAATCTAAAATACCAAATCCGAACTAGGATTTTTATTAGGTCTGTCGAAAGTTCTGACTTGGGTCGGAACTTCTGACATTTGTCGGAACTCCCGACATAGGTATAACCCCGGACACCCGAGCAGGTTTCTTCAGGCTTTCCGAAACCCGACTGTCGGAACTTCCGACTTGGGTTGAAACTGTCGACAACGGAGTATCTTTTCGGGGGCATTACTCCTTCATCCGAACTCCAAATTGGACGTTCCATATATGTTTTTGACCATTTCGACGAGAGGAACGCAATGGTGAAGTCCGTTTCATATTTTGACAACTTTCACAAAATGGACAATTTTGGTTGCCAACAGGTACCTTTGATGAGGTTACTTCGCATATGAGTTCTGATATTGCATATTTGAGTTATATCTTAGGTTTTATGCTTCACATAATTTGGTTATTGATGTGTCCTATAGTATAATGTGCATCCCTTGTCTTGTACTCATGAAGTGATCATAGCTAATATCTAATCTTTTCCAAACAACTTTATTGCTTTCTCAATTATGAATGTTGCATTGTACAAGTTATACTTCTCAACACATTTGAACATTAGGCCCCGTTTGGATCCTTGAAATTAAATTTATTATAATATATTATAATTTAGGCACATACTAATTAAGTTAATATGGTCCTATATGTAATATATTTTTATTCTATTGTTAGGCATGCAAGAGAGATGCTTATATATTGCATTTCTACTATAGGGAAACGAGTTAAAGAGCGTGTTATAAGTTGGAGAATAGAAAAATGGCATGGTGATCTATAGAATCAGTTTCCATCTCCCACCCAATGAATTTGAGATATGCTTATATGTGAACTTTGGAAAATCATAAAATCTTAAATTCCAAGCCAAATTACCTAATCCATTAAATAAATTCTAATTCCTCATAAATGAAGGGATCCGAATTGCCCCTTAGTGAAATTCTTTGTTGCTCTCTCAATTTATTTATTTGTACGTTGCACTACTAGAATTTCTTCATGGTTGGCAAATCCTGTAATTGGTGTAGTGACCTAAAATTGCAAGTTTATTTTATCTGTCCATCTAACCTCGAAAACATACAAATATTTCATCAAGGAAACAAGAATCCCGTATCAAAGTTCATATACAAGTAGTACAACAAAATAACCTTCATTATATTTTAATTGTCCATCTTTTAGGAATACTTATGTAATAGTGAGGTTACAAACATCACGGTCGAAGTATCATTTTTTGAACAATACAACACATGTCTATACTTATCTACTATTGTGGCATTGATTTTTTTTCTATAAAAAGCAATGCTGATTGAATAACCGTTTATTATTATGTTTTAGTTGTCCATCCTTTCTAAAGACTTTAATAGTGATGTTGCGAATATTCAACGCGTTTGGCTGGTTTTGTCCTGGCTTGTTCCAGCTTGTTTCAGCTTATTCTCTCTCACAGAATAGTATTTAATCATCCAAAATCAGCCATGCTACATTGCCATCTGTACCCTCCGAGCGGCCATTACGTCGACGTATCGTTTTTTAAATAAAAAAAAACAGACCAAGGACGAGACAGTGCCGCCGTGCCGGTGTGGTGTTAGACATGGCATAACGGTCGTGGTCTCATGGCGTCGACCCATACGTGATCAGTCTGCAGATCTCAGTGGCCATCTGTACCCTCCGAACGGCCGGATTACGTCGACGTATCATTTTTTAAATAAAAAAAGAACAGACCAAGGACGAGACAGTGCCGCCGTGCCGGTGTGGTGTTAGACATGGCATAACGGTCGTGGTCTCATGGCGTCGACCCATACGTGATCAGTCTGCAGATCTCCGTCACAGCGAGAAGGGACAATGCCACAGCACAAACCGCTCGGCGGTCCGTGATCCACGCCCCCGCGGGCCCGCCCCAACGCTCTTCCGGTCTTCCTCTCCCACAGCACAGCCCCAGTCGCCGTCGCCGTTCCGCCATCCCTTTCCCTTCCTTGGCTTGGGCCACGTCGCCCTTTCTCCTCCCCACACATCAACACCCAAGCCTCCAAATCCTCCGCCTCACTCACTCCCATGCCCTCCTCCCAACCCTAGCCCCTCCCCATCCCTACCCATGGCGCTCTCTTCCCAAGCCACCACCGCCGCGGCGGCTGTCGGCACCTTTCACCAATCCACCCGCTCCTCCTCCCGGCGACTCCCCGCGTCGTCTGTCTCCCCCCGGCCCCCGCCGCCCCCGCGCTCCCTGCGCCTCGACCATGCCGCGGCGCCGTCCCTCTCCCCCGCCGCCACCGTGCCCGCGCCCGACGGCCTCCTCGCCGCCGCCATCGAGCACCTGGAGCGCGAGCCAGCCTCCGTCGCAGCCGACGAGGCCCCGCTCGCGGCGCTGTCCCCGCGGGAGCTGCAGCTGGTGCTCGTCTACTTCGCGCAGGAGGGGCGCGACGCCTACTGCGCGCTCGAGGTCTTCGACTGGCTCCGCCGCGCCAACCGCGTCGACGGGGAGACCATGGAGCTCATGGCCGCCATCGCCTGCGGCTGGATCGAGCGCCTCGTGGGGTCCGGCGGGGACGTCGCCGACGTCGCCGCGCTGCTCGGGGAGATGGACTGCGTCGGGCTGCGGCCTGGGTTCAGCCTCGTGGAGAAGGCCGTCGCGCTCTACTGGGACCGCGGGGAGAGGGAGCTCGCTGTCGAGTTCGTCAGGGACGTGCTCAGGAGAGGGGGACTCGGAGCCGGCGCAGGAGGGGAGCACAACTCTGCCAACGGCGACGGCGAGCGGGGAGGGCCCGTTGGCTACCTCGCCTGGAAGATGATGGTAAACAGGCCCCGTCTCACAATTCCTGCACTTCTTACCCGTTTTATTTAATTTAACTTTCCCTTGTTTTGTCTCAACATTCAACTTTTTGTGCGATTATTACTGGTCCTAGTTTACTGCTTGCTACTGTAAAATGACTACTATTGGGTCGTTTTATTCTAAAATTGTGTACTGCTGATACCAATATATTTTTCTGATGTGCTAATGTTCAACCTGATTTCTGCTTATTGCCCTGTAGTTTCTGATTTCTAAACTGTTCGCTTGTCGTGTATGTGATGGTTACCTTTGGATAAGTTGTTGGCAGACTAGCTGTATTGAGTTGTTGGTATATAAGACATGCTTTGTCTTTCACCCTTTATAGATTAATAATAATGCATGTGTATGTGGCACTTCAAAGGTTACAGTGATCTTTCTTTGCAGCAGACTACTACTCATCATCAACAACAACAACAACATAGTCTTTCAGTCCCAAGCAAGTTGAAGTAGGCTAGAGTTGAAACCCACCAAAAGCCCCAAGTCACGGTTCAGACACGTTAATAGCTGTTTTTCAAGTACTCCTATTCAAACATAGATCTCTAGGTATATCCCATGCTTTCAAATCTCTTTTTACTGTCTCCCCCATATCAATTTCGATCTTCCTCTACCCCTCCTCATATCATTAACTTGGCTTAGGACTCCATAATGCACTGGTGCCTCTGGAGGTCTCTTTTGAACATGGCGAAACCACCTCAACCGATGTTGGACAAGCTTTTCTTCAATTGGTGCTACCTCTAGGTGATCACCTATATCATCGTTCCAAACTCGGTCCATTCTTGTGTGATTGCAAATCCATCGCAACATACGCATTTCTGCAACACTCAGTTGTTGAACATGTCGAATCTTTGTAGGCCAACATTCTGCTCTATACAACATAGCCAATCTAATCGTCGTTCTATAGAACTTGTCTTTTAGCTTTTGTGGTACTCTCTTGTCACAGAGAATACCAGAAGCTTGTCGTCACTTGATCCACCCTACTTTGATTCTATGGCTAACGTCCGCGTCAATATCTCCATCTCTCTGTAGCATCGATCCCAGATACCGAAAGATATCCTTCTTAGGCACTACTTGACCTTCCAAACTCACGTCTCCCTCCTTCTGTACAACTCCGTCTAAGTCGCATCTCATGTATTCAGTGTAGTTCGGCTCAATCTAAAACCTTTAGACTCAAGAGTCTACCGCCATAACTCTAGTTTCCTATTTACTTCCGCCTGGCTTTCGTCCACTAACACTACATCATCAGTGAACAACATACATTAAGAGATATCCCCTTATATGTTCCTGGTAACCTCATCCATTACCAAGGCAAAGAGATATGGGCTTAAGGCTGACCCTTGATGAAGTCCAATTTTAATCGGGAAGTAATTTGTGTTACCATCGTTTGTTCGAACACTAGTCACAACATTGTTGTACATGTCCTTGATGAGGGTCACATACTTTGATGGGACTTTATGTTTGTCTAAAGACCACTACATAATATTTCTTGGTATCTTGTCATAAGCCTTCTTCAAGTCAATGAAAACCAAGTGGAGGTCCTTCTGCTCTCTAAACCGCTCCATAACTTGTCTTCTTAAGAAGATTGTTTCTGTTGTTGACCTTCTGGGCATGAAACCAAATTTGTTTGTTGATATCTGTGTTGTTCCTCGTAGGCGCTGCTCGATGACTCTCTCACATAACTTCATAGTGTGGCTCATCAACTTAATTTCTCAATAATTAGTACAACTTTGGATATCTCCTTTGTTCTTGTAGATTGGTACCAATATGCTTCTTCTCTATTGCTCAGGCATCTTGTTCGATCGAAAGATATTGGTGAACATCATGGTTAGCCATACTATAGCTATATTCCCGAGACATCCCCACACCTTGATTGGGATACTATCAGGGCCCATCGCTTTGCCTCCTTTCATTCTTTTCAAGGCTTCTCTGACCTCCGATTCTTGAATCCTCCGCACAAAGCGCCTGTTAGTGTTATCAAACGAGTCGTCCAGCTGAACGGTAGTGTTCTCGTTCTCACCATTGAATAATTTATCAAAATACTCTTGGCATCTATGTCTGATCTCATCCTCCTTCACTAAGAACTGCTCTCTCTCATCCTTTATGCACTTGACTTGGTTGAAGTCCCTTGTCTTCCTATCACGAGCCCTAGCCATCCTATAAATGTCCTTCTCTTCTTTCTTCGTACTCAAACGTCGGTAAAGGTCCTCATAGGCCCGTCCCTTTGCCTCACCCACTGCTCGTTTTGCAGTCTTCTTTACCACCTTGTACTTCTCTATGTTGTTTGCACATCTGTCATGATACAAGCGTTTATAGCACTCCTTTTCCTTAATAGCCTTTTGCACATCTTCATTCCACCATCAAGTGTCTTTCGTGTCGCATCCTCTCCCTTTGGTCACTCCAAGCATCTCTGAAGCAACCTTCTGAACCCATATTGCCATCTTCTCCCACATGCTGTTTGCATCGCCTTCATCATTTCAAGGGCTCTCTTCAATGACCTTTTTCTTAAAGACCTTTGATGCCCCCCATTCTAATTTCCACCACTTTGTTCTAGCAACCCTAGCTTGTTTGTTTCCACAAGCTTGCACCAGAAAACGGAAGTCAGCCACCACCTGTGTTGAGCGACCACACATTCTCCAGGTATCACCTTACAGTCCACGCATGTTTGTTTATCCCTCCTTGTAAGGACAAAGTCGATTTGCCTAGACTACTGGTCGCTACTAAACGTCACTAAATGGGACTGTCTCTTACGGAAGAAAGTGTTAGCTATCATCAGATCCAAAGCTATGGCGAAGTCTAAGACTTCCTCTCCCTCCTGGTTCCTACTACTATATCCGAAACCTCCATGAACCTCCTCGAAACCTGCTCTTGATGTACCTACATGGCCATTAAGATCACCTCCTATAAAGAGCTTCTCGCTACTAGGGACAGCTCTAACCAAGCGATCTAAGTCTTCCCAGAAAAGCCACTTAGCACTCACATCATGGCCTACTTGGGGCATACGCACTAATTACGTTTAAGACTATGTCACTAATGACAAGTTTAACTAAGATGATCCTATCCCCTTCTTCTCACCTTCACCACACCATTCTTGAGGCTCTTATCAATCAAAACTCCTACTCCATTTTTATTTGAAGTTGTCCCTGTGTATTAGAGCTTGAAGCCGGTATTGTCCACCTCCTTCACCTTCTGTCCCTTCCATTTAGTCTCTTGGACGCATAAGATATTTATACGTCTCCTAATCGCTGTGTCCATTAACTCTCTTAACTTACCTATAAGGGACCCTACATTCCAGCTACCTAAATGGATCCTAGTTGGCTCGACTAGCTTTCTTACCCTTCGCACCCGCCGAGGTAGGTGTGAAGATCCTTACTCATTTTGCACCACACCCGGGCGCCGATGTGGCACACCACTAAGGATGCGACGACCCGATCCTTGCTCACTTAACACCGTGTCTAGATCGCAACACGGCGTGACACGACCCGATCCTTGCAGCAGACTACTCATATTGTGGTCAAATCCTATTAAATCGTGTTAAGATTTCATGTGTTCCTAATTGACTCTTTCATGGTAGTTGCCAGCACATGGGTGCTGCTATAATGTAGTCAGCATGTTTCACATGTTTATTTACATGTAACTTAGTTTTCTATAGCTCTATGAGCTGTCTTAGAATTAAAATCAACATGTGTATCATCCTATCAAGTATAAACAAATAATTAATTAGCTAGAGCATGCTTTTAGTTTAACCCCCAGAAAACTGGGGTTGTTTTGGTTTGTCGCCAAGGGGTGGCTAATACCAAATTTCAATTATGCGCCCATGCCTGAATCATTTAGCAATTGTTTACTTTGCCCCATGGAATTTGGCAAAATTCTAAGGATTCCTTCCATTTCTGTGCTAAATGCTGCTAGTTGCCAAGCCCTCCCTGTGTTTATCTATGTGACATCATGTCAAGCCCTTCTTGAGCAGAGCGGTCAGGGGAGCCGCGATTGTGCCGAACTCCTTGACGAACTTGTGGTAGTACCCCACCAAGCCTAGGAACCCGCGGATTGCGCGCGCCGATCTTGGTGTAGGCCAATCAGCAACCGCCTGGACCTTGTCGGTGTCCATGGCCACCCCAGCGGCTGAAATGATGTGCCCCAAGTAGGAGATGGAGTCGATGCCGAACACGCACTTAGAGCGCTTGACGAAGAGGCGATGTTGGTGGAGCATGGTG
This sequence comes from Miscanthus floridulus, assembly GCF_019320115.1. Lineage (NCBI taxonomy): Eukaryota > Viridiplantae > Streptophyta > Magnoliopsida > Poales > Poaceae > Miscanthus > Miscanthus floridulus. Next base: position 58,033,929 of record NC_089595.1, read on the forward strand.
AGGACTGCGTGAACATGGCGCAGGTGCTCTGCCAGCGAGCTGTTGTAGATTAAGATGTCATCGAAGAAGACGAGGACGAATCGGCGCAAGAAGGGGTGCAACACATCATTCATCAGCTCCTGGAATGTAGCCGGGGCGTTGCACAGCCCGTATGGCATCACGAGGAACTCAGAGGCTATCGTGAGTCCGGAACGCCGTCTTCTCCACATCAGCGGGGTTCATGCGGACTTGGTGGTAGCCGGAAAGCAGGTCAAGCTTGGTGAAGTAGCAAGCACCGTGCAACTCATCCAGGAGCTCATCCACCACTAGAATTGGATAAGCATCTTTGACAGTGATGGCGTTGAGGGCTCTGTAGTCGACGTAGAACCGCCACGTACCTGTCCGCCTTCTTGACCAGCAACACAGGGGACGAGAACGCCGAGTTGTTGCGCTGGATCAGCCCCTGTGCCAGCATGGTGGAGCACTGGCGCTCCAGTTCATCCTTGTGGGAGGCGGGGTAGCGGTAGGGTCGAGGACCCCGGGACGAGGTTGATGCAGTGGTCCCGGGATCATGGTGGCGGCATGCCGGTGGGCTCGGCGAAGACGGAGCTGAACTCATCCAACAAGTCCGGAAGAAGGTCGGCGTCGTTGCATGCCCGTAGAGCTGGCTGGCTGGCCCGAAGGACACCCTGCCAGCAGGCGCGATGGTCCCGGTGCCAGAACGACATGGTGAGTGTGCCAAAGTCCCAGAGAATCGGCCCGAGGTAGGCCAGCCAATGTGTACCGAGGACGACGTCATAGCCAGCCAGTGGCAAGGCAAAGAAGTCGGTGGAGAAGGCATTGGCGCGGTACATGCCAGGGCACGGCAGGCGCTCCCCGTTGGCCACCGTCACGTTCATGTTGCCTCGAGGAAGGAGCTGGAGTGAGGTGTGGCCCGGGGCTTCTTCGGAGACGAAGTTGTGAGTTGAGCTGGAGTCGATGAGCGCGAGGAGGGAGGCACTGCCCAGCTAGATGCGCACTTGCATGGTGTCGTTGGTGCGTAACCCCAGCCATGGCGAGCAACTAGATGTGCGGATTAGCCTGCCTCAGTTGCTGCCGCGAACTCCGCGTCCTGGACGTCGTCGGCTTCATCATCTTCAGCCAAGTCGAGGAGGAAGATGCGCTGGTAGACGCGGTTATGGCCCCGGCCAAACTTCTCATTGCAGATGAAGCATAAGCCGAGGCGACGACGCTCCTCCATCTCAGTCATGCGAAAGATGCTTTACCTGACAACCCTCGACTGAGACCGTGGAAGGCCCAGCCTTGGCCGGAGGGGCCGGAAGCGCTAGCCGAGGAGGCAGCCCTGGAAGGAGACCGCGCATCGGTGCTCATGGAGGTGCGGGCGGAGGCAAGGCCGCCACAACACACTGCCCTGCGTTGCTCCAGTTTGCGGGCGAGGCTCATGGCGACGATGAGAGATTGGGGGTTGTGGATCTGGACGTCGAGGCTGAGTGGTGGCTGGAGTCCCGCCATGAAGGCTTGGACGCGCAGCGTGCCGACGCGGGGTAGTAGAGCCTCGAACCGGTGACGGAGCTGGTACGCTTGCACGCCATGAGTTCTCCCAGCGGATTGGACCGGATTGGTGGCCCGAAGCGGAGGTTCAGCAGCTCAGAGGAACGCCTCCAGGATGGAGTGCCCTCATCTTGCTGCACATGGAGTTACCATATCTGGGCGCTAGCCTCCAGGTTGTAAGACGCCATCCACACTTGTTCTTCTGCCGGAATGCGTTGTTGATGAAAATAGGACTCACAGCGGTTAGAGGAAGGCCAGCGGATCGGACTTGCCGTCGAACTTGGGAAAATCCAGCTTCTGGAACCTGGGTGGGCGGTCACCATGGTGGTCACCGTGGCCTGAACCCCTGGAGCCAGAGAAGGACGCCGCCGCTGGTCGCTCCTGCTGAAGGGCGGCAACCTGCCCTTGCAGATCACTGATGGAGGCAGTGAGGGTTTGGATGAGTTTGGCCAAATCGGCCGTGGTGGGTTCAGCCATGGGTGATGAAACGGAGGCAGTGGATGGAGAGGGTGAAGATGGTGGTGCGGTGGCTGGCGCAGCGGGGTCTGCTGGTGGAGGAGGCGCAGGGGTGGATGAGGATCGCCGTAAACCTGATACCATGTTGTCAAGGGCGTTAGTGCCCAAGGATGCTGGCCCCTGGCTCCTTAGTTCATAGCCAGAGGTCGGCAATGGCGCCAGGGCTGTTACCTGCTCGACCAAGGTAGAAGGGGGTGAGATTAAGATGAAGCAGAGGTAGATTAGGAGATAACTTGTTTCTTGATTGATTTCTCATAAGCTGATTACAGAGTATATATAGAGCAGCCTAGTCTCTAGGCGCCCAGCTCTGGTCTCCTCGATTCTCTCCCCATTAATCCTTCTCTCATTACTCTAATCCCTTCCCCATAATACTTAATTGCTACTGATTACAGCTGGGGTCTCCCTGGATGCCGCCCTGGCCCTTCTGGCCACATCCCTAGCCCTGGGGCGCCGTTCATATTGGCGCCCCCACATAACACATCATGTGCACTAGTTGGTCTATATTTGGTGTACCCTGGACTAGGGTATTTGTTCCATTTAACTTGTGCATGACCAGATATTTCTGGGGCAATGTTTTGCTGAATACTCATTGCCAAATCCTTCTCCCTGTTTCTCTATGGCATGCAGGGAACACATTGGTTGTCATATTTGTCATATACCCAATACTAGGGTAATTATTAGGTTAAACTTGTGTGTGATAAGGTATTTCTAGGGTCAATCTTGTCATAGCGGACTGCACTATAAGCACCGTTGTCATGAACTGAATGGATATAAAGTTTGGGTAGTTATTGTGGGCTTGCTTTTAATATCAGGGAGCATTTGGCAAAAGAATTGTCCAACTTCAGTTTTTCATTGTTCTTTGGGTGTGAATACCTGCCATATTTCTGGTAAGAGTTGAGCGAATAGCCAAATGCTCAGGGCATGAGCAAATTTTATGGGTGTAACTGGGGTAAGTTTTAGGTAAAACCAATCAGACCCTACTTTGGCAGACGAGATCATTTTGGACCTATTTTTTTCTCTTCAAAACGCTGTTGCATTTGAACTATTCAGGGAAGAGGGATGCCATCAGTTTTGTTTTTTGTTCTAACGTGTTATTACCTTAGTTACCAAGTTCCCATATTGACAGAGTCGAGGAACATGGTAAGGTACTTGCAGAACGTTTTTACACTGGGAACACAATCGTTCCTGGGTCGGGGACATAACTGTTCCCAGATTAGACTGTTCTTGGGACAAGGAACTGGCATTGTTCCACGTTCCTGGCTTCTAAGGTTGTTCCTATTAATGGATACAAAGTATATGTCTAAATAAAATATGAATAGGAAGAACAGAAACCTCTATTGGTATGTTGCTTATAGTGCATATCCTCTTTCTGTACAAGGCACCAATAAACCTGAAAGAAACCAATGGTAGTCACCCATGAGAAGAAGTGCAGCAGTAACACGTCCCCTCATCCCGAAAGAACGTCTATGTCTGTTCTGCACTTTCCAACGGACTTTTCTATGTGATTAGCAGTCCTTGGCTTTACTCAACATACAGCAAGAAGGCAGAGTATTCCAATGATTCATTTTGATATTAGAATATGAACTGCAATGAGAGTCTGGACATTGGATAACATAAACAGATTAGTTATACTAGAATCAAAATGTTCTATCTTGGTAATTAATTCATAGTATACCAAACATAATATGGATTCATGATATCCAAATTATACCAATCAAACTTCAGGACATCGATGCTGCTTAAGGTTATAAAGGATGATGCATAATCTACCATCTGTTCTATCTAAACACATGTTAAATCAAGTATTCAATATAATCTGTCTGCTTATAAAAGCCATCCAATGCTATCATATGGCACTTTTATTTAAATTTGAGTTCTATTTTTTTGTGTTACTTTTTTTTCTGACAGATGGATGGAGACTATCGGAATGCTGTCAAATTGGTCATTGAATTTAAGGAGACCGGGCTCAAACCTGAGGTGTATAGTTATCTCATTGGGTTGACTGCCTTGGTTAAAGAGCAAAAAGAATTCTCAAAGGCTTTGCGAAGATTAAATTCATCGGTGAAGGATGGCTCAATTTCTGAACTGGATGCTGAGAGCATGCATAGTATCGAAAAGTATCAATCGGATTTGTTAAGTGATGGTGTTCTTTTATCGAACTGGGCAGTACAAGAGGGCAGCAGCGAAGTTCTAGGACTTGTGCATGAGAGGCTCCTATCATTGTATACTTGTGCTGGTTGCGGCTTGGAAGCTGAGCACCAACTTTGGGAAATGAAGCTTCTTGGCAGAGAACCTGATACACAGCTCTATGATGTTGTATTGGCCATTTGTGCTTCTCAAGGGGAAGCTGCTGCTGTCCGCCGCTTGCTTGCAGGAGTCGAGTCAACCAGTGCCGGAAGAAGGAAGAAGTCTATGTCATGGCTACTGCGAGGCTATGTCAAAGGTGGCTTCATTCTAGATGCCTCAGAAACACTCATACAGATGCTGGACATGGGCTTGTTTCCTGATTACCTGGATAGAGCTGCTGTACTGACTGCACTGCGGACGGAACATACAGGAATCCAGCAACCTAGAATCGTACTTGAAGCTCTGCAAGCGACTATCTGAGACAGATCTGATTGGACCTTGTATTGTGTATCTATATGTCCGCAAATTCAAATTGTGGATGGCGCACATGCTTTAGAGTTCTGATGAACCCTTCGTCATATATCCACTCACGGCAGGTACAAAATGTGGGTGGTTCAAATGCTTGTCCCTGATGAACCGGTTGGTACATAAATATGGTTCCTTGTATATTTTTGACCGAAATAGAGGTATCGACTGGCTGGCTGTTGTAAATATGGTTCCTTGTAAGCAGGACTATTGTAGTGCTGCTGAAGAGTCCATATGGTACATGTTAAGTTTTCTGTGTTACTGTTACCATATGCAGTTGCTGTTGAAAGCTGTGCTAAGCCTGTAGGGGATCGGCAAGATGGAAACTTGTAATGTACAGTTCTATTATATAAATACGTCCATACGTTACTTAAATGTACAGTTCTTTTGGAACTGCACTTGTAAAGTTGTACCGAGATTACATGGTACATCTCTCTTTTCCTGGTTGCGGTGTGGTTTGTGGCTGACTTTGGAACGAGTAATGGAGAAGCAATAGCTGAATGTAACTTGGTTTGATGCATGGACATATTTATAGAATAGCTACTTCGTTTATGATCTCTGTACCGGACAATAGAATGAACCTATTCTTTTGCAAAAATTCGTTAAGGCCAGAATGGACGACAAACTTCAGCATACGTAGAAACGATCTGGGCCTTCTTTATGGCCAGCCTAGATGATTTTGTCACATCAGGATTTTGTGTAACCACAAGAAATAAAGCTACAGATAGTTGATCTCGTTGAACACAGATTGAAGATTGCTTCGTGGCCACATGAGTGCTACATATATCCTTGCTACAAGTGATCGTGTTCCCTTGGTGAAACATGCTCGAGTTCATTAAATATTTTGTCTTGGAAACTACTTATTTTGTTATTTCCAAGAATAACATGTCATATAGAATGAAATAAAACTTGCATTAAACACCCACTCTCATATAGGCCCCGTTCGCTGGTCCGGCTGAATTGTTGTGAGAGAAAAATACTGTTCTTGCTGAAAAAAAGAAGCCGAACAAGCCATTTTTAAGACAAGCGAACAGGGCCATAAAGTTTTATTCTATGGTTTCATAGACATTTAATTATATGACTTATAGAGAGTTGGTAATCGTGCCAAGAGGTTTCATCCCTATAAAACTCAATTCTTCTCTCTATTCATTAAAACGTTGCCATGTCATCAAAAATACATATATGACAGACTATTAAATGCAAATGAAACTCTGATGAAACTTCCACTGAGATTGGCCTAAAGAACTATGCATTGGAAGAGTTAGGTCTATAGTGCAATTTATTGTTCTTGGAAATTACTCTAGAAACTATACATTGGGACTGCCCTAACCAGCTATCCTTTCCTTAAAAAAACAGCTATCTGTTATAAAAGTTATTAAACGCGCTATTTAATGGCTTTGACATCTGCGCTATTTAATCGCTTTGAAATTTCCTTAGGCCAGTCACAGTGACGTTGTTTCCAAAACAATGAAACTTGAATGAAACACCCGCTCTCAATGTAAAGTTTCATTCTATAGTTTCATATGCATTTATTTCCATGATCCATAGATAGTTGATAACCGTGTCAAGAGATATGAAACTCATTTCTCCTCTCTCTTCTTAAATACACTGCCTATGTCATAAAAAATGCCAATGTTGCATTCTATTTAATACAAATGAAACTCACATGAAACTCCCATTGAGACTGGCCTTACACAAAATCTAAGCATGAAAAGTTGAAAACACATTGAGGACTGATGAGGTGGTATATTTAAGAAGTGTCTGGTTATTTGAATTGTTTGGGCGATTGAGTCTCTTTTGTAGTTCTAGAACAAAAATCAATGATTTCAGAGTAGCTAAACCCTGATGGAATAAAATTCTCTCGAGACATTTTTCATTCAAGTTGGATTTCCATATATGTTTTGCCATCTTGATTATGCAAGCGCAACGTTTTGACTGGGTACCTCGATGAAAACATTTTGACATGGGGGCATGGGGCGCTGGCCGTGTGGCCGTCGTAGACCGCAGAGGGAGACAACGAGGTGGGCAAAGGAGTCAGTTGGCTGGTGCCGAGGGCACGAGACGGGTGCGGGACCAAAGAAATCGAGCAGGAGCTTGGGTGGAGGCACGGGGAGGAGGTGCGGCGGCGGAAAGGAGGATGAGGCAAGCTGGAGGGGAGGTCAGGAGGCGGCGATGGCGAGCTTCTAGTTGGCGGAGTGGCCACCTCTGTGGTCCGCCCACCCTCTGCCGCTGCACCCGGCAGTCGCGCGCTCGCATCCTACAAGGGTGCAAGGCCACATCCCCCTTGAGCCGTCCTGCGTCACCTTCTCCGGTCGTTGAGAGCGTGGGGAGATTGCAAACCAGAGATGACCCTAGCATTCTCTCATGGCTACAGCAAGCCTAGCTTAGGGAGAAACGAGATGCAGCATCTTTCCTGCTTTAACGACCGTGCGGGGCAGGCGGGTGGGCTAGGTTAGGCAAACAAACTATCTAGGCTGTATCTGGTGGGGCTGGCCACGCCCTTTGGTTTTCCACATGATGTAGAATCACAGTTGTAGCGCGTAGAATAACTTTTTTCCCAATAAAAAAAAGAAAGAAAGCAAAAATTTGAATACTGGCACTAGCACAGGTCACTCGTCACTTCCCAAAACCCCACACACAAGCAGGCCACCAGCCCGCAGCCCACAACTGTAGGATCTTTGGTTGGCCTAAAGGGAGGGTAAATAGGCCTATCAAAATAAATACTTAAAGTTTTATCAAATTCACCCTGCGGCACTACCGCTTTGGAGGGTAGCACTGCCAGAACAGAACAGCGGCATTACCACACCTGTAAACAACTTCGAGTCATAGTTTAAAATCAGTGAACGGAAACTTAGATCGGAGAAATTTCTCAGCCTACTACAAGTATGATAGTCACATATCAAGAGCTAGAAGTTGTAGAAACACCACACACAACGTAGATCGACTAGAAACCCTAGAAATCACCTCAACCAATCAATATGAAATGCAAGTAATATAAATCAAGCACAAGTGACACAATGATTTATCACGTGATTCGGCTCGCCACCAAGGCTTGCCTACCTTCACGTTGTTGAGGTTAGCCACTAAGGCTTAAGGCTTTCCAAACCTTTCTCATTGTCAAGTCAAGAGACTTAACTCTTGAGATGAGGAGTGAGTATACTAGCTTCAAGAGATGGTTACAAACCTCCCGGGACTGCCTACACAAGTTGGCAAGCTCCATGAGCGACGCTCTAGCCAGCTAGGAGCCAAGCTCCAAGAGTAACAAACACAACCACCGGCCAAAATATGAACCAAGTGCTCTTTTGAGTTGAGGAATCAATGGAGCTGCTCTCTAATCGAGTTTTGGACCCTTTTTTCTTAAGGATTGATGGGAAAATCAATGGATTTGTTGAGGGCTCAAGGTCAACTAATGGAGGGAGAGAGAGATGCTCCTTTCTGTTTTGGACGAGCTAGGAGCGAGGAAGAAGAGGCCGAGAGCCGTTGGGGAGGAAGGGGAAGGGTATAAATACCCCCAGTCCCCAATGGTCACTTAAGTCGTGGCTCAAGCGTGACAGTGCCTCTCTTCAAGTGCGGCAATGCCTGCACCACGCAAGACAGCAAGGGTAAGAGTGAAGTGTAGACTGTCTTGGCTATGAATTTGAGGATGCATGTGTATGTTTGAACACTTGGTAGCACATGTTAGCTTAAACATTGTATCCCCCTTTATAGTACGGCTTTTCATATACTTAAATTCAAAATATAAAAGAATTTAAACCTCCTTTGAGTTTGAAGCCATCAACATTTGTAATTGGGGGCTCTTCCATTTCGTGTAGCATCCTCGAATATAAATTCCCTGCTTGTTATCTCGATAAATCTCATTAGTTCTCTAATTGTATGGTTATTATCACCAAAACCCACAATTAGGGCTTGATTGCACTTTCAATCTCCCCTTTTTGGTGATTGATGACAACCTAATTAGAGCTTACAAAATATATGAAATAAATACTGAGATTTTTCGAGCCATGGGTGTAGAGCCTCCTCCTAAATATGTGAATAGAGAATTGAATTCTCCAATTAGCATAAGAAGCCAAGATTCACATTTTAGTTAAAGTGATGGGGCTCCCCCTACATCCTTGCTCCTGTGGGGTGCTGCATATTGTGTCAGGTATGTAAAACATGATGCAAATGATAGTTTATGCACAACATGTTTTGCTAGTTATAGCTGGGTGCGGCACTGCCGCACCAGAGTGCGGACACTGCTGCACTTGCTGTAACAGCACAAATCAGAACAAACACCACACAACATGTGATACATATAAAGATATACATTCTAGCACAATTGTATCACAAGCGACATCATAGATTAATATATGTCCATATCCTACACATATATAAAGTACTTAAGTAGCATTATTACATAAATAAAGTTTCTAATGGACTCTCAAACTCTCACCTAACAAAGACTACTCTAAACGGATACGAACATGACTCTAGCTATAGCAACCTCCTCTCCATGGCATCGAAAAAATTATTGACCCCTCTAATTTTCTCCTCCTTTGGCATAAAGCACCAAAAAGAGAAGAAAAGAAGAAAGACCAACACTCACTCCTTATCCTCTTGGATGGTGTCCCAATCGACATCATCCCCACCAGCAGCTCCACTAGCACCTGCAACGCCCTCCTCTCCACTGTCATCATCATTGTCGGAGGAGGAGGAGGAAGAAGAAGAAGACACCACCGCCCTCCCTTGGCGATGAGTGGTCAAAGTGTGGTGCTCACGCCTAGTGCTCCTCCTCATGGACTGCAAGGTGGACCTCAAACTTGTGTGAGGATCAAGCTCTGGCTTCTCCTGCTCCTGCTCCTGCTCCTGCTCCTCATCCTCTGAATCTATCTCAGAAAGACTAGGGAGGTCATCAAACCTCAGCGGTGACTGAACTGGAGAAAGAGGTGGCAGCCCTGCACGCTCTCTAGCCTCCCGGTTTGCTTTATGGTTCTCCAATCGGTCCTAATATGCGGTCCTCGCTGCATAGGTGCATGTGGTGAAAATAGCCTTGATCCACTTCCCAAACTTCTCCATCTTCTTTTCCTTGCAAGGCCTAGAGTGGGACGACTCAGGCACAGTCTACAACTAATGGAGAGCGTCTCACTACCCTACTAGCACCTGCTCCTTGGGTCTTCTCAATCTTGTAGACGGTGTGAAGACCATCTTTCTCAAATATGTAGCCAGTTACCCTCTCAATCATAAACATGAGATAGGGGGCATAGGGTATCCCCTTTCTCCCATCCTCCATGGTGTTCCTCAACTCACGCCACATGAAGCGAGGGAGATTAAACCTGTCACCTCTAGGAGCAAATCTAGCAAGCACATTCCTGACATAGACATTAAGATCAGAGGCTGCTCCATCCTTAGGATAGATAGTGTGCCTGATCAAATTATTTAGAATGTAATAATAGCTCTTCAGGCCACTGACCTTCCCATCTACACTTCTCCTGTCAATCCACATATAGGCAATATCATGGATCTCAGGCTCTAGCCTCATCATGAATGTAAGTGAAGCCTCGCTCCTCCTCTCCAAAACCAAGGATCCGGCTGAAAGTCACAAAATCAACTCTATAATGCCATCCCTCAGTCATCTAGTGAATCTCATCAGTGTAGATACTATAGAAGAAAGTGGCATGGAACTAGGCTAGCACTCCTTCATTCCAATTATATCTAAAGCTCATAATATCAGTGAGGCCAAACAACTCACAAGCCTTGATTACCTTATTGAACTCAGGCTCATTCTTTCCCTTCACCTCCTCCCAATCAACATACTGCATCTTGACGACCTTGGATTTCTTAGAGTTGAAGTTCACAGATGCATAGAAGTTGGAATAAACTCATTCCAAAACCTAGTAGTCAATCCCTAAATCCTTTGGCTGCTCATAGGGATTGTTTTCCCGTGCTTCTTCCACCATCTTTAGCTTTCCCGCATAATTGAGCATGGGATGAGGATGTGTGTCAGCAGGACGCCTCATAACTATATCCTCAGAATACTCTCTAATGTAGCTCCTGTCGAACTCCTCAAGATGAGGTGGAGTATCTGGGCAAGCACCTGGAGGAATAGTGCGGCCAGCCCTCTCCAAGTTCTCCTCATCCTAGATCATCTGATCTCTCTTCTCCCTGTCTCTGGCAACATCTCTACCTGCTGCACTACTGCTGCCCCCTACTGGTCCTGCCATGACCATGATGAGACATCTGCTTATCACAAGGCTTCGGTCATCTTCCTCTTTCCCCTCCGGTCATCATCACCTCCGAAAGCCATCTATGCAAACAAATATAGGTCCAAATAAGAAACTGTACATAAGGGGTACAAAAGAACACTTGTAAAACACTTTGGATAGATGAGATGATTCAAATCTTGAGTTAGGAAAGCACCCTAAACAAAACTGGTCAGAGGGTGCAAGCACTGCCGCACCTAGTGCTTCACCTCTCCCATGATCCATTTCTTCTCAACTATTCAGATTATTTCTCAACCATTCTCCTAAACCACTAGACAATCTCTAAATGAGTAGATCTAAACAAATACATGGAGTTGTCTACAATGTAGGTAAAGTAGCTACATGTTTAGGATAGAAATAAATATGATGCATAGATCCAACTAAAATAGAGAGTCATCAATGGAACAACATCTGTATTTGCACATTCATTCTGTTGAGTGTGGCACTGCCGCACCCAACATGCGACACTGCTACGGGTACATATGAGGCTCAACCAATGAATCTTTGTTTTGATTCAATTCATTCATCAAACTAGTTTCTACCCTAATCATGTAGTCACTAGAAACCATCATTCAACAAAGATAGAGCTCCATGGCATAGATCGAGACTAGGTTACGGTTTCACCTTGATTTACGTAGATTGAGGAGGAAAGAAATGAATTAGCTCCATCCACGAGCTACTCCAGCTGCTGGCAGCGAGGGGGGAAGAGCAGCAGTGGGCTCGGTAGTGCCGCTAGGTGGTGACGCGGCAGGACGAGCGGCGTCGGTGGCTGCCTGTGTGTGCGATGAAGAGAGGGGGGTGGCGGCGATAGCTGTGGTGAATGAGGGAGAGTTACCCTGGGGGCTAGTAGAAATAAGAGGTAAGATGGGCCCCATGGTAATAGCTGATATGGGCTGAATTTCTAGTTAAAATTCAAAGTGCGGCACTGCCGCTCACCACACGTGGCACTGCCATAGTGCGGCACTGCCATAGGGCAGGCACGGCATAGCAGCACTCCCCAGTACAGCAAATTTAGCTACTAACTAAATACCTCTATATATAGGATATGGACACATATCTCAAGCACACTATGATCAGCAACAAATAATCAATACAAACAATGATCATAATGCACTTGTTTTTTATGAAAAAACATTTTGAAGCACAATGTTTAAACCTTTCCAATTCATTTTTCCTATCCATGCTAGTTCATCAATCAAGGTGTGCTATAGTTCAAACCACGTTACGAGAATCAAGTATATTTAGCTCACTACGCAAAGCACAAAACTTTGACTCATCAAGAGGCTTAGTGAAGATATCAGCTAGTTGTTTTTCGGTGCTCTCATGGCGAATTTCGATATCTCCTTTGGCTTCGTGGTCTCAAGAAATGATGTCGGATGTCTATGTGCTTAGTTCTTGTATGACTTACGAGATTGTTGGCTAACTTTATGGCACTTTTGTTGTCACACAAGAGTAGGATTTTAGTGAAGTGACATCCGAAATCTTAAAGGGTTTGCCTCATCCTAAGTAGTGTAGCACAACAAGCACCGGCTGCAACATACTCTGCCTCAGCAGTGGAAAGGGCTACACAATTTTACTTTTTAGAACTCCAAGACACTAGGGACCGTCCAAGGAATTGACATGTCCCCGAAGTGTTTTTTCGATCTACTTTGCAACCGACGTAATTGGAATCCGAATACCCAAGTAGATCAAACCTAGAGCTCTTAGGATACCACAAGCCAAGGTTAGGAGTATGTACTAAATATCTCAAGATTCTCTTAACGGCCACTAAGTGACACTCTTTTGGGTTCGCTTGAAATCTAGCACACATGCACACAGTAAGCATAATATCGGGCCTAGATGCGCATAAATAAAGTAGAGAGCCGATCATGAAGCGATATACCTCAGTATCCACAGCTTTCCTTTCATCATTGAGATCTAGATGTCCATTGGTTGGCATGGGAGTTTTGATAGGCTTGGCATTCACCATGTCAAACTTCTTGAGCATATCATGGGTGTACTTTGTTTGGCTAATGAAAGTTCCATCCTTCACTTGCTTGATTTGAAATCCGAGGAAGAACTTCAATTCACCCATCATGGACATCTCAAATCTCTTAGTCATGATCCTACTAAATTCCTCACAAAAAGAATGATTAGTACTACCAAATATTATGTCATCGACATATATTTGGCACACAAATATATCTTTGCCAAATTTGTGAGTGAAAAGGGTAGGATCGGCTTTGCCTATTTCAAAGCCTTGTTTAAGCAAGAATTCCTTAAAGCATTCATACCATGCTCTTGGTGCCTGCTTAAGCCCATAGAGCGCATTTTGGAGTTTATAGATATGGTTGGGAAACTTGTGATCTTCAAAGCCCGGTGGTTGCTCAACATAGACAAATTCTTGAATAGGGCCATTGAGAAATGCACTCTTCACATCCATTTAATATAGCTTGAAGTTGTGATGAGTGGCATAGGCTAGAAGCATTCAGATTGATTCAAGCCTTGCCACCGGTGCATATGTTTCTTCAAAGTCCAAGCCCTCATCTTGAGTGAAACCTTGAGCAACCAATCTTGCTTTGTTTCTTGTCACCACTCCATTCTCATCTTGCTTGTTGCAGAAGACCCACTTGGTGCCAATGACATTGGTATTGGGTTGTTCCACCAAGGTCCACACTTGGTTTCTTTTAAAGTTGTTGAGCTCTTCTTGCATGGCCATCACCCAATCCGGGTCTCCAAGTGCTTGTTCTACCTTAAGCGGTTCGAAAGAGAAAACAAACGAGTAATATTGACAAAAATTTGTTAAATATGATTGGGTTGTTACCCTCTTTCAAAGACCCCCAAGGATGTTGTCAATGGGATGATCCTGTTGTATTATTTGCCTTAGCCTTGGATGCTCAAAGGCCTCTTGTTCATCTTCTGGACCTTCATCATTTTCTTGCTCAAATATGGGTTGTAGGTTTTATCCACGAGCTGGAGTCGAATCAGTTGTTGCTGACTATGTAGGTGCGGCACTGTCGCATGTAGGAGTTGTAGCAGGTGTTTGCTGTAGTGTAGCATCAGGTACATCAGTGGAAATAGGTGCAGCAACAACTTGAGGAACCACCACTTCATTGACTTCATCTTCTTGTGGTCTAATATCACCAATAGCCAATTGCTTGATTGCTTCACATGAATGAATCCTCCTTTCCTACAATACTTGAATCAACTTGCTCCACTTGAGAGCCATTAGATTCATCAAATGTCATGTCTACCGCAATCTCAACTCTCCCGAAGGTTTTATTGAAGACATGGTAGGTATGTTCATTTGATCCATAACCAAGAAGAAAACCTTCATCAACTTTAGATGCGAACTTAGAGGTTTTGGATTTCTTGTTAAGTATGAAACACTTGCACCCAAACACTCTAAAGTAAGACACCTTAGGCTTATTACCGGTTAGAAGCTCATATGAAGTTTTCTTCAACTTCTTGTGTATGTAGAGGCGGTTAATGGCATGGCAAGCGGTGTTGATGGCCTCGCACCAAAAGATGTCTGGTGTCTTGTACTCATCTAGCATTGTCCTTGCCATATCAATGAGTGTATGATTCTTTCACTCTACTACACCATTTTGTTGAGGGGTGTATGGAGTTGAAAACTCATGCTTGATGCCCTCTTCATGAAGAAATTCCTCAACTAGAGTATTCTTGAATTCGGTCCCATTGTCACTTCTCACTTTCTTGATGGGAAGACCAAACTCCTTTTGAGCTCTTCTAACAAATATCTTCACCTTCTCTTGAACTTGGCACTTGTCATGCAAGAAAAATACCCAAGTGAAACAAGAATAGTCATCAACAATAACAAGACCATATTTGTTACCCCCGATACTTAGGTAGGTGACCGGTCTAAAGAGATCCATATGTATTAGCTCCAATGGTTGCTTGGTGGTCACGATGCTCTTTGGTGGGTGAGGTACGCCAACTTGCTTTCTGGCTTGACAAACGCTATAAATCCTATCTTTCTCAAAGTGAACATTTGTTAGCCCAAGGATGTGTTCATCTTTTAGAAGTTTGGCCAAGTTCCTCATCCCAACATGAACTAGTCGGTGATGCCAAAGCCAACCCATGCTAGATTTTGCCACTAAACAAGTCTCAAGCTTAGCTTTACTTTTATTGAAATCAACTAAGTAAAGCTTGTTCTTTAATCGACCCATAAAGACAATAGAGGAATCCTCCCTTCTAAAGACTTTCACACCCTTATCCGTAAAGAGATAATTGTAGCCCATCTCACACAATTAAGAAACGGACAACAAGTTGTAACTTAACGAATCAACATGTAATACATTCTAATTGAATGCTCAAGGGTTATAGCAACTTTACTGAGACCAATCACATCCCCCTTTGAATTGTCTCCAAAGACAATGTTTTCATTTGAGTGCGTTGAAAGGATCAAGATGCCCAAGAGGGGGAGTTGAATTGGGCTAATTCTAATTTTTTTCCAATAATTAAGCCCAACACTTAGCCCATTTCACCCCTTGTGTCTACAATGTGTTTCTATTGTTTTGTCGTACAAAAGTTTTGCACCCTAGGTTCTAATCCTACTCTAGCATGACAATTCTAGGAATATAAAGACATAAAATGAATTGCTGAAATGTAAATGCTCAAAATATATAGAGAGAAAGGAACACAACAAATGTAAATGCTCAAAATATATATAGAGAGAAAGGAGCACTCGCGCAAGGGTGTAGCTCCCCCTTGATCCACGCAAGGATCAAGTGCTCTCTACGGGCTGATTCTTTAACAGTCCGTCATGGTGAATCGCCCACAACCGCTCACAACATGACTTGGGTCATCCACAAGCTCCGTCGGATGATCACCAAGATCTCAACCACCACTGAGCCATCTAGGTGATGGCGATCACCAAGAGTAACAAGCATAAACTCTCATTTGACCAAGACAAGCCTAATGAGAAAGGTGGATGCACACTTGCTACTCCCTATGCACTAGTGAGGTCCTTAATCTTGGATTATCAACTCTCAATCACCACACTAGGCTCTTGCTCTCCCTTGCACTCCAAAGGCGTTTCACAGCTAAACAATTAGGCAAGAGACCTCCCATGAACGAATGGGATAAGTATTTATACCCCCTCATTCAAAACATAACAGTTGGAGGCCAACTCAGCAAGTTTCGGGGTGACCGGACGTGCTGGTCAGGGTGACCGGACGCTCGGGTTAGTAGTACACATCATAGTGTTAGATAGAGCCGTTAGCTTTGACCAGACTCTGACCTCCGTCTGGTCATCACCCACCGGATGCGCCCGGTCAGCAAAATGCCCCTATGGATGATCTCTGATGTTGATCGGATGCAGTGAAAGGGTCGAGATGGCGACTAGAGGGGGGTGAATAGTCCTTTTTAAAACTTAATCATGTTGGCTAACCGAAATAAGTGCGGAATTAAAACTATCGGTCTAGCCAAGACTACACCCCTCTATCTATGTTCACTAGCACCTTGCACATATACTAATCAAGCAACAAAGGTGCCGGGCTAGCAAGAGCTCACCTAACCAATTCTAGGAGCAAGGTTACACAAACCTATGCCACTAGTACTTTAAGCACCAAGGGAGCTCCTACACATGCTAGTAAGCAAAAGCACAAAGCAAACTAAGCTCACTAGCAATGCTCAATAACAAGGCAACCAATGCCAAATTAGAGAGCGCAATTACTTAGCTACACAAACTAAGCAATATGACTAACAAGGTTACACAAACCAAATTAGCCACATAAGGGAGCTACTTCTATGCTACACAAGCAAGAAGATAACTAGCAAGCTACACAAGCTAACTAATTACAAAAGCAACAACACAAGCTCAATATATATGAAAGTAATCGCAAGCTTGTGTAACAGGGATGCAAACCAATAGGAAGAACAAGGTTGACACGATGATTTTTCTCCCGAGGTTCATGTGTTTGCCAACACGCTAGTCCCCATTGTGTCGACCGCTCACTTGGTGGTTCAGCGGCTAATTGGCATCACCCGTCAAGCCCGCACGTCGGGTGCCGCAAGAACCTACCCTGAAGGTGAGGGTAGCTCAATGACACGCTTTACTAAAGTTGCTCTTCGTGGCTCCCGTGGGGCGAGCACAATGCCCCTCACAAAGCACTTCTCCAGAGTGCCACACAAGCTTCTTGCGGGCTTCGACGGAGACCACCACCAAGCCGTCTAGGAGGTGGCAACCTCCAAGAGTAACAAGCACCACCAGCTTGCAACTCGATTACCTAGTGCCACTCGATGCAACCTCACGATGCAATCGCACTAGAATCGCTCACTCACATAATCGGATGATCACTATCAAGTATGTGTGAGATGGAGGGCTCCTAAGCACTCTCAAGCATGGACACAAAGTCCCCCAAGGTGCTCAACACCAGCCATGGCCAAAGGCCACTTCTATTTATAGCCCCAAGGGCTAAACGAGCCATTACCCCTTCACTGGGCAATAGTCGGGCCGACCGGATGCTCCGGTCGTGCTGACCGGACGCTGGACCTCAGCGTCCGATCGCTCGATGACAGCCACATGTCACCTACGTTCAACAGCATTCTTTCGATCTCAACGGTCATTTTTTGACCGAACGCAGCAGCTTCAACTGACCGGACGCTGGACCTTCAGCGTCTGGTCGTTTACAGTAAGGTACCGACCCCGACCAGACGCGTCCGGTCGGACGTGATCGGACGTAGCCCCAGCGTCCGGTCACTCTCCAGTGACACTACTTCATCCGACAACAGGACTGGACCCTGCCTCCAGCGTCCGGTCACTTTTAGAGCCAGCGTCCGATCGACTGACCGACGCTGTACGCTGATTGCCACCACTAACCGGACGCTGAGCCTCAGCGTTCGGTCACTGCGTGACCAGAGTCCGGTCCACTCTATGGGACCTTTCTCATCTCCGTTTCTCCACTGAGTTGATCCACATTGTTAACACTAGATTTTGGTCGACTCTGGAGGATGACAGGTGGACCCGCATGCGGGAAGAAGGATATTCGGCAAACAAAACGAGCGGTCGGCTAAATGCTTGTGCAATCGGTTACTTCAGAAGGTGGTGACTCCATTCGGGAAGGCAGAAGATGGCAGGCAAAGCCGATCGAAAAGATGAAAGTTGTAATAATAAAGGACTCTGAGAGTTTAGGGCAAGGGATCGTAAGTTTCCAAGTTTGTTTAAAAGTTCCTTTGTAAATCGTAGTCTTCTGGGACTCGTGTTTTGTCTAGGGTATAAATATTGACCCTCGACCATTGTAATAGTCGTTCACAACCAAATCAATACAACCGGCCCCGTGCCAACTTTCGAGTCCTTTTGTCGTGTCGTCGAGTTCTTTGAGAGGAGTCATCGATCCGTCGACCTCCGTAAGTTCCGACAACCTTGTTATCATGTTTAGTATCATGCGGTGGATTTAGACGTGATGCAAGTAGTCTTGTTTGTTTTCAATGGTCGTGCGGCGGATCTTTGCTTGACAATCAAGAAGTCTTTGCTTATGCTTTGTTTATGAGTAGATACCGTGCGACAGGTGTTTGCTCAATATGCTTAGTGAAAGCAAGACAGTTATCGGCTCTATTAGATACGGCAAAATCTAAATAGATTCATTAAGTTATCCCGTGTTGCATGTTTCAAATATTTTATATATTTGCAACACACTTCTGCCCAATCTAGATTGATATTGTTCGGCCCTCTCTTATGGTTTTATTCGCACTTCAATGATCATTGCTTTTTCATATTACCTTTGCAAATAGATAACATGCTCATAATGGCTGAATTATTCTAATCTAGATTGTCACATGTCGTGGGTTCATGCATGTTAATTACGTTTAAACTTTAACGAAACTAGGCGTCGTGCGGCAGATGCAGGTTTTTGATTAGTTTAATTGTGTTTATTTGCATGTTCCTTCTTCATGGACCCCAACTCAGCTGGATTGCTGAGCTTGGTTACGCATTAACTCATAATTAATTTCACTTGTTCAAACATGTTTTCCCATGCACATGCATTCGGCAATCGGATCTTTATGTGCGTTCATCTTACGATTAGCTAAATGGTTTATAAACTTGTTGGCAGACAGCTTTCTATAGCTATATGTCGTTGTAAGTGGCTTCATGGCCGTATATATGGAACTGTCTGGTCTCACCCGACATGTTCCGGTTTGGTATTTAACTGTTTTATCCCTTGTTAGTTTTTTTCAGGTCAAACTGACTGGCACGTTTTCGGATCACGAAGCACCCGGGGACCCGATTGAAGCCACGCTTTCCGGCTTGCTGTGTGTGAGGCACAGTGTGTCACATTTTTTGTCAGCACACATCAACTCCAACTTCATCTCCTTTGTAAATGTGCCAACACCACCAAGTGTACACCACCATGTGTATGTGTGTTAGCTTTTCACAATTATTTCCCAAAGGGTTAGCCACTCAACTTGTCACGTCACTCAATCCTAGCGACGATGCAAAGTTAGATCACTCAAGTGGCACATAGATGACCGATATGCAAACAAGTTTGCCCCTCTTGATAGTATGACCATCTATCCTAAACTCAGTCATAAACTTTTCTACACACCTCTGACCAGTGAAATGAAATGTCCTAGGTCATACCTTTGCCTTGCGCATTCCATTCCATCTCCTCCAATGTCGATGCAACACATGCACCAACACGATCAACAATGATATGATCCACTTCATATCATCAAGTGATCATATTGGTTCATCGATCTTGACTTCACTTGCTTTTCACCGTTGCCTTCGTCCATCGGCGCCAAGTCTTGCTCAAGCTTCACCGCCACGCGGTCCATCACTCCAAAGCTTCTGACTTGCCCTTCACGCTTGCAACCGGTCCATCAAGCCAAGTCTTGTCTTAATCTTCTCCACCTTTGATCACATGACTCAATGTCATGTCTCATGTGCAATGAGCTCCTTCATCACCACATGTGTGAGCTTTGCAACATCTCCAAGCCATTTTCACCTTCATGACATATGTTGCTCACACATATGTACCTGTGAACTAATCACCTTTGTATCTCACATAAACACAATTAGTCCACCTAGGTTGTCACTCAATTACCAAAACCACACAAGGACCTTTCAATCTCCCCCTTTTTGGTAATTGATGACAACTCTACAAAGATATGGAAATTAAGCTCTTTTAGATTCATGTTGCTTGCCCAAGCAATTTTACCATGTGAAAATGATTTTGGACAAGTACCACAAACCCAAGATGGTAGTATTAGCTCCCCCTACATATGTGCTAGAGAGTTTGATTTGAAGCTCGCACATATGCATAGATTAAAATTGTGGGAGAGTAATTACTACCAAATGATGCTAAGGTGTATAGAATAAACCTTTGAAGCGTGTACCAATCGGAGTTGCACCTTGAAGTTCATCCTTAGCACCATGGTTAGCTAGATATCACTTGGAAATAAAAGCACTAGATACCTTGTAAGATCAACATTAAAAGCAAGGTACTAGCATTACTTGAAAAGCATACCAAGTGTCTAGCTATCATCCTATGCATGCTAGTTATCAAATCATCATTCAAGTTCTATAACTAGCATACACCACACAAGCATGCATATTGAATTTAAAAACTTATGCAATGCAAGCAAGCACATGAATATGCACATATCAAATGCAATCAATCAAGGTTCATGAGCTTGCTCCTCCTACTTGTGTGCTTCTCTTGTCCAAGAATTTTGATCAATCTCTTTTCTCCAATGTTGCTCCCTCTTTGTCCATATTCATGTCCAACCTCCTAAGCTTTCATATCTTATTTCCCCCCTTGTACAATCTTAATCTCTCCCCCATTCAATCAAGATTTTATATCTTTGTACAATCTCTCCCCCTTTGTCATCAATTTCCATAAAAGGTGAGCTTCTCATTGATGCAAAGTTTGGGGTAGATGGTTGAGGCTTGAGTCTTGTATTTTTGATGGACATCACTTGATTGTTGGAATGACCCCACTTGTAGATACCAATTTAATACCAATTGAAAGTCGTATCACTTGAATCTTGTGTAGGGCTTCTTGAAATACCACACATAGAATCTTTTCTTGATACCAATTTGTGGTACACCTCCCCCTATGTGATAGCATGGGTCATCCATTTGAGTTCTTGTAGTTGAGGGATGCATTCTTCATTTGATGATCACTTAAAGTTGAGGATCACTTGTGGAACCATCGTCTTTCATGGTTGATATCATATATAGATGTAATACCACTTGAAAGAATCTTCTAGTATGGAACCACTTGTTTGATTTATCAATAAATACCAGAACATTTGCTATCTTTATGAGTACCACTTATAGGATATCACTCGTGAGTTGATCTAGACATCATTTGTAGATTCTTGATAAAATACTTGAGTCTAGATACCATTTGAAACATACAAGCTAGATATCCATTTGCATTGTTGTCTTGTGCTTGTACTCTTATCACTATTATAAGCTTCTATGGTTGATTTGAACTAAATTGATTTGCCTAAGCTTCCAAGTCCGGTTTGAACCAATGACAAGCTTCTTCACACCTCTTGCAAGGGTTATCTTGCTAATGTTGTACTTGTCACTTGTTAGCAATCCAAATTGAGTCAAGTACTTGGGTTCACTAGCTTATGAACAAATTCATGTACTAACCACTAGATTAAGTAATCATTCAAACAATAGTGGTAGGCTATGAATTTAAGCATTTCATTTGTTATGCATGATCCTATGAATTATGTACTATATGCACTAACCGCATACTAGTAAGGGATGAAATGATCATGCACATTACAATGATACCTTTGCTATGTTGGAGTAGAGGATAGTCACATAGATTCCAATTCATTACTCCAATAGCAATGTGAAATCCAATTGTAAGCTTGGTGAAGACCAATAGATACCATGTTGAATTCCATTCTTCACCCATATGAAATGAAACCACTTATGATCAAGTGCACCTTCTTGTTGTGGTTGGCTTGCTTTATCTTTTGATCTTTGCTTGCATGAGAGGATCAATTTGAGAATACCACTTGATACTAGCTCTCTTTTGGGTGTTGCTTGCTTTTCTTGATCAACCATTTTGATTGCTTCAACTAAGCATCTCAAATATTTCTCGGATCACCACTTCCATGTTAGCCTTCCAAGTACCACACTTGGTTCACCTACACATAGGCGGCAAGCCCCTACACTAGGGAGAAGTGACCTCTCTCCAAGAACCATTCTTGACACTCACTTGAAATAACTTGTTTGATTGATCCAAGTGATGGACTTAACTTGGTGAGTAACCTTGATTCCTTCTTTAAGTGCTTTTCTTTCTTCTTGTTTAAGTCCTTTTCTTTCTACCAAATGATTTCCAATACTCACTAGAACTTAAACTTTCATCTTCATCTTGAGTTTGATCTTGATCTTCATCTTAAGTACCAAAGGTGTGCAAAGTACACTACACAATCAAATGGCCTTGTACTCTTTTCTTGTCATGCTTCTAGATCATCTCAAAACCAAACTTAGGTACCTCAATTACTTATAAACATATTTCCATCTTGAGGACCTTTCAATCAAAGTGACTCTAGATTAATCTAATATTTGTCACTTTTCTGGCAGATTCTGTACCCTTCAAAGAAATAAGCATATCTCCCAAAGTACAAATCCAAATGCCACGAAATTTGGTGGAGATGTGATTAACTAAGTTATATAGCAGCTGTAAAAATTTGAGCTTCATTTAACTTTTAGATTGCTCCCATATATCAATTCTTCCACCACTGCTACATGCTGAAAACTGCTGCACTATAGCTGACAAGATCTACTCCAAAACCGAAGCATTTCTTATCCAATTCTCATGAAAATTGTATAGCATCTTATACCATAAGTCTAGAGCATGTACACCAATTTTTATGCCAATACAATAAGTGTTGATTACTCAAATATGGCTAAGATCACAGCTAGCTCAGATTCTCAATTATAGGACAGATTTCAACAATTGAGCTATACTTCATCAAATATGAATCAAACTTGAAACTAACTTGTTTGAATACTTCCATAAGACATATATCCATTCAAACCACTTACTAAAAGTCATCTTATGAACTTATCCAACACAAATCAATCCAAACTTAATTACTAAGCAATTATCCATTCAATCAACTCATAGCAAGCAACATTGCATATTTATCCAATTCAATCAACTCATATGCACCCAAATGAAATGATCAATAAGAAATATACCTTGGTTAGCTAATGATCATCCAACTAGCAAGCTTCAACTCAATTATTTACAAGTCATCAAATATATCCAATAAATTACCAACAACTTGAAATTGACACTTGTATGTTGTAGCACTTGGACTTCACTCAATTTTCTCTTGGCATTGGGTTTGGATGTGCACTAAGCTTCATAACTTGATTCAACATATGATGAAAAATGTGAGATCAATTGAATCAAGTCTCCAATGCCGATGGTACCTACAATCAATCATCCACTTTTTGATGGTACCCAAACAAGTTTGGGTCCTCTCAAGTTAGAAGCAACATACTTAGGCAAAGCCTTAGTATGAGTAGCAGGATGTTTTGCAATAGCAACCATAGAGGTACCATCACCATCCTTTCTAAGCATATCATGATCATCAATTGAAATAGGCTTAGAAATTTCACCTAGGGGATATGAATGTGCCATGTGTCCCCTTTCCTGGCATGAGTAGCACTTTCTCTTTGATTGAGCCTTCTCTTCCTTGCTCATGTGGTGCTTCTCATTGCCTTGCCTCTCATGGATTGCTTGAGCCTTCTTCTCAAGCTTGGTAGGACACTTAGAGGCAAAGTGTCCCATGCTTCCACACTTGAAGCACTTGATGTGAGCATAATCTTTCTTCTCATCTTCATTCTTGCTCATCATCTTGGCATCTTGGGTTTGCATTGGATGCCTTGCCTTTCCACCCCTTCTTGTTTTCTTCTTCATCATCATTAAATCACCACCATCTTCATGGTTGATCTTGATTTGCTCTTGGGGTGTCTTCTCTTGCTCAACTTGTGGCTTTGGTTGAGGCTTCACTTGTTGCTTCACCAATTGCTTGGTTGGGCACATTGAGGTAAGATGACCCTAAGTGCGGCACTTGAAGCACTTCACATGCCTTAGCCTCTCTTCTTCTTTCTTCAACTTGAGCTTTTCTTCATTGGGGCAACCATTTGTAAGATGTCCCACCTCATGGCACTTGAAGCACATGAAATGAGAGAGCTTCTCTTGTTCTTGCTTCTTCATCTCTCTTTCATATCTTCTCTTGCCCCATCTTTTGCCCTTGATCTTGCTCTTGTTGAAGCTAATGCCACTTATGTCATTGCGGCTTTCTTGATGATTGACTTTGCTAGTCTTGAAGCCAACTCCACTCTTGTCACCAAAGTTTCTTTGAGTCTTCAACATATGCTCAAAGGTGACTTGAGAGTTGTAGCACCTCTCTAATTTGTTGCTCAATTTCTTCACTTGTTCATTAAGCTCATTGTTCTCCTTCAAAAGGTTAGTCTCACAAGACATAGAAGTAGAACAAGCATCTAATTATGAAGAGCATGGCATATCTAATAAATCATCACAAGAGGTGGATACATGTTTCTTGCCTACATCACAAGGGTTAGCAATAATATGTGATTGATCAATTGACCCATGTGATGAGCTCTCACTAGTTTTAGTTTTTCCATTAGAAATCTCCTTAGTGAGAAAAGGATGGTCTTGTACTAAGTTATCATGAGCAACACTAAGTTCCTCATGAGCCAATTTTAGCTCCTCATGTGAACAAGTAGTAACATAAAGTAGATGCTTTTGTTGTTCACATGTGTTCTTTAGAAAAGAGTTTTTATTTTTCAATTTCTCGGTTTTAGCCATCTCTTTTTCTAAAGCTTTGATCATGCAACCATATCTATCTAGAAGCTCCTCATATGAATCAAGATCAATCACATTTGCATTAGATACCTTAGTGTCACCTTGTGACATGAAGCAATGTGATGTAGTTGGAGAGCTTGAAGAATCATCACTCTCATAGCCCGAGCATGATCCATCATTATCACCATCAAGTGTGCATGGAGTAGCATCATCATTGGCATCACTTGTGGCATCATCATCAATCTTGTCAAGTGATCTTGTGATATGATCATTATCATCATCACTTGACCATGAGGTGGAGCAATCTTCCACAATCATCGAATTGTGGTCATGCTCAACACACTCATGTGCCTCCTTCTTGGGTTCATCATCATCATCGAAGACCGTCCCATATTTCTTATTGAGATAACTCCAAATCTCATGGGCGGTCTTCATGTTAATGATCTCACCAAATATGCAATCATGCAAAGATCTATACATGATGTTAGTAGTATGGATGTTGAGATCTAGGCATTTCTCTTGTGCTTGAGTTAGATTATCTTCATCCAACACATGAGAAAAGCCTACATCTACCATCCACCACATTTGAGGGCATACATATTTAAAATTACATATCATCCAATTTTTCCATCGTGTAAAGTGTGTGCCATCAAAAATGTGTGGACAATCAACATCTAGCCCATAAGCTGCCATCCTCTCGGGTCGGTGAAGACCACAAATGAGAGACTGGGCTCTGATACCAATTGAAAGGGTTGAGATGGTGACTAGAGGGGAGGGGTGAATAGTCCTTTTTAAAACTTAATCACGTTGGCTAACCGAAATAAGTGTGGAATTAAAACTATCGGTCTAGCCAAGACTACACCCCTCTATCTATGTTCACTAGCACCTTGCACAGATACTAATCAAGCAACAAAGGTGCCAGGCTAGCTAGAGCTCACCTAACCAATTTTAGGAGCAAGGTCACACAAACCTATGCCACTAATACTTTAAGCACCAAGGGAGCTTCTACACATGCTAGTAAGCAAAAGTACAAAGGCAGCTAAGCTCACTAGCAATGCTCAATAACAAGGTAATCAATGCCAAATTAGAGAGCACAATTACTTAGCTACACAAACTAAGCAATGTGACTAACAAGGTTACACAAACCAAATTAGCCACGCAAGGGAGCTACTTCTATGCTACACAAGCAAGAAGATAACTAGCAAGCTACACAAGCTAACTAATTACAAAAGCAACAACACAAGCTCAATATATATGAAAGTAATCGCAAGCTTGTGTAATGGGGATGCAAACCAACAGGAAGAACAAGGTTGACACGATGATTTTTCTCCTGAGGTTCACGTGTTTGCCAACACGCTAGTCCCCGTTGTGTTGACCGCTCACTTGGTGGTTCGGCGGCTAATTGGCATCACCCGCCAAGCCCGCACGTCGGGCACCGCAAGAACCTACCCTGAAGGTGAGGGTAGCTCAATGACACGCTTTACTAAAGTTGCTCTTCGCGGCTCCCGTGGGGCGAGCACAATGCCCCACACAAAGCACTTCTATGGAGCGCCGCACAAGCTTCTTGCGGGCTTCGACGAAGACCACCAACAAGCCATCTAAGAGGTGGCAACCTCTGATATGATCTCGCTAGGGTTTGTTCCCGATCTTTCGATGAGAGGTGTGGGATAACTCGATTGATGGGTGGAGATGACGTTCATGGCCCGACTACAGCCTTCCAAGCTGCGCCTTAGCAACCGATAAACCACCTCCAATAGCTGTCGCGATCTTGTGGAGCACGTCACCCGGCCACTAGGGCACTCGTCCAGCAAGCAATCGAAGAACTAGCAAGAACAAGTATAGCAAGTACTAAATTACTAGATGTAGACACCTCTGGTGTTTTGACCTAATACTAAAATTTGACATGTCATCATGTGCATTGCAAAGCATTCATATAGTAGAAAATTTTGAATGCATTCACTATATAATCTTTATTTCATAATGTTGTTATTTCATGTGATGTGTTTCAAAAACCTTAAACAAAGATCATGACCACAAGGGTCAAATTTAATGTGATCATATGAGACCATGTGTCATTTGACTCAAATAACCCTAATGGGCCATGTTACTGGTCAAAAATAAAAATTTAAGTAAAAGGAAGACAAATCAAATTTTAATTCACATTCAAATTATAAAAGTCCTTTTTGCCCCTTTTAACTAATTCAAAATCCATGAGGAATTTGGGGTTGAGGCAAAAAGCAAAGTTGGAGATTATTTTATGAAGATCAACTTTGGTATTCAAAGTTTTTCAAGTTTACATATAAAATTTGGAGTAATTTTGAAATGATTCAAATCTTTAAATGTACCCCAAATTTGAATTTCAAAATGGAGGCAGAATTTGAAAATGTTTCTTAAACCAAAGTTGTAGTACTTGAAAAGTTGAGCAACTTTCATTTTTGGAGATTTTCAACTTCTTTAGAAAATTTGAGAGTAATTTGAGAAATGGACGCAATGGCAGTTTTGTAAATTTTTCAAAAAAATCGACCTACACCTCACTGCTTGCCGCCGGCGCCACGCGGAGTTCACCGCCGATCGGTTTTCACCGCTTTCACGCGCTGTGACACGCCCAAACCTCCGTGGCAAGTTCGCCCGTGTGTTGTCAACACCGCACGCCCTCCTTCTTGCTATAAATAGGAGCACGCCGTCGTCAATTCGAAGTTTTCCGTCGACTGCTCGCCGCCGGTGTCCTACCCGCACTCGCGTAATTCGTCACCGTCGTAGCGTCCTGAGTCAGTAGCGTCCGCCAGTAGCTCCGCCTCGTCTTCCTGCTCATCCCAAGCCTGATCGGGTCGCTCCTGGAAGTCCAGTGCCGCCGCACGACATCGTCTTCCCCGAGTCCGGCCGGAGCTCCGCCATCTTCGGTTTCACGTGGTCCCGACGATTCGGTGCATCTCCGCCTTCACCAAGCCCACAGACGTGATCGTGGTGAGACACTGAACGCGATGCTTGCTCTTATTTAGACTCTACTGCACCGTAGCTATAGCTACGTCGATCGCCGTCGTGTCCAAGCCGCCATGGCCGACGTGGACCTCCCTCCGGCGCGCCTGCTGCCGTTCTGTGGTTGGAAATGAGTTCGTAGGATAGAGTAGATCACTTTGGTGCTATCGGTTTCGCCAGAACATCACCGACGGCGCATTTTGCGGCCGGCCGGTGAGGGCAGCGCCGCCGTGATTTCGTTGTGTCGCTGACAGCGGGCCCAGGCTGTCAGTGAAGCTGAGGAAGAAGAACAGTGAGCTTTGGTTATTTTCTGATTTTGAATAGTGCAGCAATTTTGCAATTTTGTATGAATTTATTTACACATCCAAAAATTCTGAAAATTTTTGTGTAGCTTCTGTACATGTTCTAGTATGATTTAAAAATTTGAAATTTGAAATTTGGATAAATTTTGAATGTTCAAATATTCAGTCCATTAATTGAAAAATGCAATTTCCATGATTTTTGTAGGTCACTGTATAATTCCAAAAATTATGAAATTTGTTTTGGTACACTAATTTGTCATAAGGAAGCTTACATAAAATTTTCAGGTCATTTGGAACAAGTTTATTTTTGGGCTTAATTCCAAATTAATTCAAAAATAGATAAAAGCAAACCCTAAGTGTTTGATTAGTGTTGGATCTTGTTTTGGTCATGTTTTGTGACTAGTAGGGTTCCAAGATCCATTAGGTCAAGTCGCATGTGTGGTTCTTAATGATAGGGTTACAGGTTGGTTTTGTTGGCTTGCAACTGTACCGCGAAATCAAATCGGTTGCGGGTGTTTTTACATTTCATGTGCCGTGAAAGCATCATGTTTACATTATCATCATGTTAAAGCATATGTTATTATTTCGTGTAGAACCCGAGAACGAAACGATTCTAGTTGAGCAAGTTCTGGAAGAATCCCCGGTTGTCACGGGATTTGATAATTGTGGTACTAATCCGGAACCGGAAATCGTCAACGAAGGCAAGCCCCGGTTTATGCATTAAGCCATTACCTTGTTTACTTTGAAAAGTTATCACCTATGTTATTTATTGCATTAAGTTGTTTAATTCAAATGTTACCTACTTGATGCATTACCTACCTTGATAATTGTTTACCATCCTTGAAGATGTTTTCATTTATAAATGCGTAGATTGCTTAGTATGCTTAATGGTAGGCTTTCAAAGTAAAAGTTTTGATACAATCAAAGATGGCATACTGGCCAAAGAAAGAAAGGATTTAGAATGAATTAGAGACTAGTCGGGTGACTTATCTTGAATGTTGGGTAATGTTGCCGACTATGTCACTTAAAGGCCACTCATTGTGGATCTTCTGAACGAGACACTTTGTAGTACTGGTCACATACTCCGGTAAGCCTACTTTGTCTAATCCGATACTAAGACAAATGCCCGCGCACTGGGAGTGGAGAGATGGCGGGAGTAGCGTGTACCCTCGTGGCTGGAATGTGGCCGGATTTGAGGTGTGCTGTACTCTCGGGTGGCGTGGAGACGGCTTAGTATAGGAAGATCCGATAGCGAGGTTGATATATGCAAGATTAAGTTCTACATATGTCGTGTGATAAGGAATCCCCAGCTGGGACTTGAATCAATTCGAATTGCCGGTGCTCCGCGGATATGGAGACTCGATTCATTACAGAAGCAATGTAGTACTGGTGAATTACTAAAATATGAGAAGAAGAATGGAATGAGAAGGAATGAAATATGGGAAATTTACATTTAGTTTGAGATAAAGAACTAAAAGGACTTAGGGGTAAAATTTGAGAATAGGATAAATATAGTAAGCTTTTAGCAAAGGACTTAAATTTTGCTACATCTTTACCTTGTCCCAAATCCCTGCATCTCTAAAGTCTTACACCCCGTTACGTCGGGTTAGTCTTATTGAGTACCTTTGTACTCAGGGTTTGTTAACCCTTGTTGCAGGTGAGTCGCATGCGCAGGCTTGTTTTGGTCCCTGCTGCATGTCTGTGTTTGAAGTCAATGACGATGAGGAGTGATGAATGGCCTTTGGACAAGGCACTAGTTTGTATGATAAATAAAGTTAATGTAATATTATCCCGCTACTATGGTTGTATAACACTTATGGTATTGTAAGTTTGAAAACAACTGGTTTGTAATTATGTTATCTTAAGACTTCCGCTATCTTTTACTCTGGTATATATTTGAATAAACTATTGTAATCTGCAATGACTGTGATTGGGATCCTGTTTGAAAAGAGAATCGTGGATGATTCGG
Organism: Miscanthus floridulus; assembly: GCF_019320115.1. Classification (NCBI taxonomy): domain Eukaryota; kingdom Viridiplantae; phylum Streptophyta; class Magnoliopsida; order Poales; family Poaceae; genus Miscanthus; species Miscanthus floridulus. The sequence continues at coordinate 58,063,930 of NC_089595.1, forward strand.
GTTTCCCGAGGACACCCGACAGACCTGTTGAGTTGTTGGGAACTCGTGTACGCTATCCGAGGTCTGTTAAGACAACGATAGGTGCATGTGGGCCCGATTCCTTAGGAGGTTCTGCCACAGCTGGTATTAGAGCAGTTCCCATCTAAGATCATTGTAGGTTACTTTGGAAAACCTTCAAAATGATTTGGATCAATGAAAGTAAACATGATATTTTGAAAGTTCAATTTCTTTCTTCTTACCTATGATCTAGCCTCAATCCTGTCTTATTTGAAAGTTTGTGGCGGATAATATGATTAGGTTTGTCCTATGTATTATGAAAATCTAGTGCTTATGATTATATCAATCTTTTGTACTTAGATTCGTAAGATCGATTCATGCATCATGCTTGAGCACATTGCATAATAATTCCCCTTAATAGTGGTTGGGTAAGTAATGTCAATCCCATTCTTGCTAACCTCCATTATCCTCAAGCTATTCTTATAGTCCTACCTTAAATCGTACAGGCTATGGCAAAGACCAAGAAAACCGCACGCAAGTCCACTGGACCTCATGGAGTCCCTCGTCACCAATTGGCACCAAGAAATCACGAGCTTGGTAAAGGAAGTTCCAAGAACCTAGGAGAGGAAGGATCTTCGAGCAACCCCGCCAACGTCGAGAACCTTAATAAGGAGCTCAACACTCTTCGTCGAGCTCATGCCAAAGACCAAGAAGAGCTGGCGGAAATGCAAAGGGGTATCACCGATGAAAGGAGTTCATCGTTTTGGGATTCGGGGAAAGTTGGCGCCCCGTTATGTCGGTCCTTTTCAGATCCAACAACGATGTGGACCAGTCGCCTATCGCGTCAAACTACCAGATCACATGTCAGCGGTGCATGATATCTTTCATGTATCTCAGTTAAAGAAGTGTCTTCAAGTACCTGACCAGGAAATCGACTTTGGTGGTGTAGAACTAGAACCTGATTTGACTTATGCCGAGTACCCCATTAGAGTCTTAGATCAGAAAGATCGAGTCACTCGGAGACGTACGATCAAGTTCTACAAAGTACAATGGAATCAACACACTGAAGATGAAGCTACTTGGGAGTCCGAGGATTACTTAGAAGAGAATTTTCCTAACTTCTTCGCTTCTATCTAGTTGCAATACCTTGTCTATATTGTAACTTGTCTTGTTGTCAACAGAATGGAAAACCCCCTCACTAGCTTTTTGAATAAAGTTATGATGTGTTAGCTTGACACATTTCCTTTTCCATTACTTAGCCTTAAGTTTTAAATCTCGGGACGAGATTTCTTTAAGGGGGAAGGGTTGTAACACCTCTGGTGTTTTGACCTAATACTAAAATTTGACATGTCATCATGTGCATTGCAAAGCATTCATATAGTAGAAAATTTTGAATGCATTCACTATATAATCTTTATTTCATAATGTTGTTATTTCATGTGATGTGTTTCAAAAACCTTAAACAAAGATCATGACCACAAGGGTCAAATTTAATGTGATCATGTGAGACCATGTGTCATTTGACTCAAATAACCCTAATGGGCCATGTTACTGGTCAAAAATAAAAATTTAAGTAAAAGGAAGACAAATCAAATTTTAATTCACATTCAAATTATAAAAGTCCTTTTTGCCCCTTTTAACTAATTCAAAATCCATGAGGAATTTGGGGTTGAGGCAAAAAGCAAAGTTGGAGATTATTTTATGAAGATCAACTTTGGTATTCAAAGTTTTTCAAGTTTACATATAAAATTTGGAGTAATTTTGAAATGATTCAAATCTTTAAATGTACCCCAAATTTGAATTTCAAAATGGAGGCAGAATTTGAAAATGTTTCTTAAACCAAAGTTGTAGTACTTGAAAAGTTGAGCAACTTTCATTTTTGGAGATTTTCAACTTCTTTAGAAAATTTGAGAGTAATTTGAGAAATGGACGCAATGGCAGTTTTGTAAATTTTTCAAAAAAATCGACCTACACCTCACTGCTTGCCGCCGGCGCCACGCGGAGTTCACCGCCGATTGGTTTTCACCGCTTTCACGCGCTGTGACACGCCCAAACCTCCGTGGCAAGTTCGCCCATGTGTTGTCAACACCGCACGCCCTCCTTCTTGCTATAAATAGGAGCACGCCGTCATCAATTCGGAGTTTTCCATCGACTGCTCGCCGCCGGTGTCCTGCCCGCACTCGCGTAATTCATCGCCGTCGTAGCGTCCTGAGTCAGTAGCGTCCGCCAGTAGCTCCGCCTCGTCTTCCTGCTCATCCCAAGCCTGATCGGGTCGCTCCTGGAAGTCCAGTGCCGCCGCACGACATCGTCTTCCCCGAGTCCGGCCGGAGCTCCGCCATCTTCGGTTTCACGTGGTCCCGACGATTCGGTGCATCTCCGCCTTCACCAAGCCCACAGACGTGATTGTGGTGAGACACTGAACGCGATGCTTGCTCTTATTTAGACTCTACTGCACCGTAGCTATAGCTACGTCGATCGCCGTCGTGTCCAAGCCGCCATGGCCGACGTGGACCTCCCTCCGGCGCGCCTGCTGCCGTTCTGTGGTTGGAAATGAGTTCGTAGGATAGAGTAGATCACTTTGGTGCTATCGGTTTCGCCAGAACATCACCGACGGCGCATTTTGCGGCCGGTCGGTGAGGGCAGCGCCGCCGTGATTTCGTTGTGTCGCTGACAGCGGGCCCAGGCTGTCAGTGAAGCTGAGGAAGAAGAACAGTGAGCTTTGGTTATTTTCTGATTTTGAATAGTGCAGCAATTTTGCAATTTTGTATGAATTTATTTACACATCCAAAAATTCTGAAAATTTTTGTGTAGCTTCTGTACATGTTCTAGTATGATTTAAAAATTTGAAATTTGAAATTTGGATAAATTTTGAATGTTCAAATATTCAGTCCATTAATTGAAAAATGCAATTTCCATGATTTTTGTAGGTCACTGTATAATTCCAAAAATTATGAAATTTGTTTTGGTACACTAATTTGTCATAAGGAAGCTTACATAAAATTTTCAGGTCATTTGGAACAAGTTTATTTTTGGGCTTAATTCCAAATTAATTCAAAAATAGATAAAAGCAAACCCTAAGTGTTTGATTAGTGTTGGATCTTGTTTTGGTCATGTTTTGTGACTAGTAGGGTTCCAAGATCCATTAGGTCAAGTCGCATGTGTGGTTCTTAATGATAGGGTTACAGGTTGGTTTTGTTGGCTTGCAACTGTACCGCGAAATCAAATCAGTTGCGGGTGTTTTTACATTTCATGTGCCGTGAAAGCATCATGTTTACATTATCATCATGTTAAAGCATATGTTATTATTTCGTGTAGAACCCGAGAACGAAACAATTCTAGTTGAGCAAGTTCTGGAAGAATCCCCGGTTGTCACGGGATTTGATAATTGTGGTACTAATCCGGAACCGGAAATCGTCAACGAAGGCAAGCCCCGGTTTATGCATTAAGCCATTACCTTGTTTACTTTGAAAAGTTATCACCTATGTTATTTATTGCATTAAGTTGTTTAATTCAAATGTTACCTACTTGATGCATTACCTACCTTGATAATTGTTTACCATCCTTGAAGATGTTTTCATTTATAAATGCGTAGATTGCTTAGTATGCTTAATGGTAGGCTTTCAAAGTAAAAGTTTTGATACAATCAAAGATGGCATACTGGCCAAAGAAAGAAAGGATTTAGAATGAATTAGAGACTAGTCGGGTGACTTATCTTGAATGTTGGGTAATGTTGCCGACTATGTCACTTAAAGGCCACTCATTGTGGATCTTCTGAACGAGACACTTTGTAGTACTGGTCACATACTCCGGTAAGCCTACTTCGGCTAATCCGATACTAAGACGAATGCCCGCGCACTGGGAGTGGAGAGATGGCGGGAGTAGCATGTACCCTCGTGGCTGGAATGTGGCCGGATTTGAGGTGTGCTGTACTCTCGGGTGGCGTGGAGACGGCTTAGTATAGGAAGATCCGATAGCGAGGTTGATATATGCAAGATTAAGTTCTACATATGTTGTGTGATAAGGAATCCCCAGCTGGGACTTGAATCAATTCAAATTGCCGGTGCTCCGCGGATATGGAGACTCGATTCATTACAGAAGCAATGTAGTACTGGTGAATTACTAAAATATGAGAAGAAGAATGGAATGAGAAGGAATGAAATATGGGAAATTTACATTTAGTTTGAGATAAAGAACTAAAAGGACTTAGGGGTAAAATTTGAGAATAGGATAAATATAGTAAGCTTTTAGCAAAGGACTTAAATTTTGCTACATCTTTACCTTGTCCCAAATCCCTGCATCTCTAAAGTCTTACACCCCGTTACGTCGGGTTAGTCTTGTTGAGTACCTTTGTACTCAGGGTTTGTTAACCCTTGTTGCAGGTGAGTCGCATGCGCAGGCTTGTTTTGGTCCCTGCTGCATGTCTGTGTTTGAAGTCAATGACGATGAGGAGTGATGAATGGCCTTTGGACAAGGCACTAGTTTGTATGATAAATAAAGTTAATGTAATATTATCCCGCTACTATGGTTGTATAACACTTATGGTATTGTAAGTTTGAAAACAACTGGTTTGTAATTATGTTATCTTAAGACTTCCGCTATCTTTTACTCTGGTATATATTTGAATAAACTGTTGTAATCTGCAATGACTGTGATTGGGATCCTGTTTGAAAAGAGAATTGTGGATGATTCGGGTTTCCCGAGGACACCCGACAGACCTGTTGAGTTGTTGGGAACTCGTGTACGCTATCCGAGGTCTGTTAAGACAACGATAGGTGCATGTGGGCCCGATTCCTTAGGAGGTTCTGCCACAGATAAAAGTTTCAAACTCAATCTCAATTAAGGTGGGGTTCCGAAGACAAGAAGACGAGTGGCTGATCCAGCACGCGCGCTTACAAGCAAGTAGCGAGAGCTAAACTTGATCTAAACAAAACCCAACTATTCTTGGTGGCGGCTAAGGAGTATATGAAGGTGGAAGGACGACCACCAGGGTGTTGGGGTCGTTCTCCAACCCTAGGACGCATCCCTAATGGACCCAACTTGATACACGGCCCATTGGACCAAACTAAGGTGACGCAACACCTTGGACAGACAAGCTCTCAGTCGGAATTCAGTCATTGCGGCTGCCTCAAAATAGATATGGACTTGATTCTGGATCCATATGAAAATAGACTTCATCAAGATTCCATGAAGTACTTGAACGCCCCAATCCGAGTCTGTATGCAACCGTGGTGACCATCACAAGTTGGAGCTGTCCTGGAGTCTAAATTCAGCCTCCGCGAATCCTTGTCCCTTTCGGTCCTCTCCCTGGTTCCTAACCAAAACAAGAGTGCATGCGTCTCCATGGTCTAAATATGATGGACAGGAACTCAAGAGTGAACTTGATGATTAATGTGATGAGCACGGGCGCGAGTAATAGGACCAGAAACTGGTACTCGTGTCGGCGTGGATGTATCGTTGGTGTTGATGTCCTCATCATCCTCCCCTTCTTGCATTTGAGTCGTCCTCGACTCAAGCGCTTCTTCTTCTCCCATATATGGCTTCAAATCTATAATGTTAAATGTGGGACTAACCCCAAAATCTGCAGGCAAATCGAGCTTATATGCATTATCATTAATTTTCTCTAACACTTTAAATGGTCTAGCAGCCCTAGGCATCAATTTAGACTTTCTCAATTCAGGAAACCTATCCTTTCTTAAGTGAAACCAAACTAAATCTCCAGGTTCAAATATTAGTTCCTTTCTACCTTTATCACCAGCAAACTTATATTTAGCATTCATACGTTCTATGTTTTCTTTAGTTGTTTCATGCAGTTTTAACATCAATTCAGCACGTTTAGTAGCATCAAAATTTAGTTTTTCAGAAGATGGCAAAGGCATCAAATCAATAGGAGCACGAGGCAAGAAACCATAGACAATCTGAAATGGGCACATCTTTGTAGTAGAATGCAGCGAACGATTATAAACAAATTCAATATGAGGCAAACAATCTTCCCACATCTTAATGTTCTTCTTTAAAACAACCCTTAATATAGTAGACAAAGTTCTATTGACAACTTCAGTTTGACGATCGGTTTGGGGATGACATGTAGTAGAGAACAAAAGCTTAGTCCCTAGTTTTCTCCATAAAGTCTTCCAAAAATGACTAAGAAATTTAGCATCACGATCAGAAACAATTGTGTTGGGCACACCATGCAAACGAACAATTTCTCGAAAGAACAAATCAGCAATATGAGTAGCATCATCCGTTTTATGACAGGGTATGAAATGTGCCATTTTAGAAAATCTATCAACAACCACAAACACACTATCACGTCCCTTCCTAGTCCTTGGCAAACCCAACACAAAATCCATAGAAATATCTTCCCAAGGGGCACTAGGAACAGGTAGAGGCAAATACAAACCGTGTGGATTTAACCATGACTTAGCCTTTTGACATGTCGTGCAACGAGCAACAAACCTCTCCACATCTCTTCTCATCTTTGGCCAAAAGAAATGACCAGCAAGTATGTCCTCTGTTTTCTTAGCTCCAAAATGCCCCATCAAGCCACCTCCATGCGCTTCCTGCAGCAACAACAAACAAACAGAGCTAGCTGGAATGCATAGCTTGTTAGCTCTAAACACAAACCCATCACTAAAGATGAATTTGTTCCAACCTTTCCCATCTTTACAATGCAGCAACACATCTTTAAAATCAGCATCATTAACGTATTGGTCCTTAATTGTTTCTAATCCAAAGATTTTGTAATCAAGTTGACTCAGCAAGGTATATCTCCTAGACAAAGCATCAGCAATAATATTCTCTTTCCCTTTCTTGTGCTTAATAACATAAGAAAAAGATTCAATAAATTCAACCCACTTAGCATGTCTACGGTTCAATTTCCCTTGACTACGAATATGCTTCAAAGACTCATGATCAGAATGAATAACAAACTCTTTGGGCCACAAGTAATGCTGCCATGTTTCTAATGTGCGAACAAGAGCATACAATTCCTTATCATATGTAGAATAATTTAGAACAGGCCCGCTCAATTTTTCACTAAAATACGCAACAGGTTTGCTTCTTGTAACAAAACACCACCCAGTCTAATTCCGCTAGCATCATATTCAAGCTCAAAAGTCTTATTAAAATCAAGAAGTTGGAGGAGAGGTGCATGTGTCAACTTATCTTTTAGCATATTGAAGGAGTTCTCTTGTACTTTGCCCCAACTAAAAGGCACTCCCTTCTTTGTAAGCTCATTCAAAGGTGCAGCAATGGTACTGAAGTCCTTCACAAATCGGCGATAGAAACCAGCAAGTCCTAGGAAACTCCGCACTTGTGTGATAGTCTTTGGTACAGGCCATCCCTGTATAGCTTCTACCTTGGCTTGATCAACCTCAATTCCCTGTGGAGTCACAACATAGCCAAGAAAAGACACTCGATCGGTGCAAAAGGTGCACTTCTCAAGGTTACCAAATAAATGTGCATCTCGTAAAGCATTAAAAATAGCACGTAAGTGATCAAGATGTTCATCTATAGATTTGCTGTAAATCAATATATCATCAAAGTAGACTACAACAAATTTTCCAATGAAAGCACGCAGAACCTCGTTCATTAACCTCATGAAGGTACTAGGTGCATTAGTTAACCCAAAAGGCATGACTAACCACTCATATAAACCAAATTTAGTTTTGAAAGCAGTTTTCCATTCATCTCCCAATTTCATACGAATCTAGTGGTACCCACTTCGCAAATCAACTTTGGAAAACACATTAGCACCACTCAGTTCATCAAGCATATCATCCAATCGTGGAATAGGGTGTCGATATCGAATGGTGATATTATTAATAGCTCTACAATCAACACACATACGCCATGTTCCATCTTTCTTAGGCACTAAAATGACAGGAACAACACAAGGACTAAGGGACTCACGCACATAACCTTTGTCGAGTAGTTCTTGCACTTGTCGTTGAATTTCCTTCGTTTCTTCCGGATTAGTCCTGTATGGCGCACGGTTTGGCAAAGATGCACCAGGAATAAGATCAATTTGGTGCTCAATCCCTTGTATTGGTGGCAGCCCCGCTGGTATCTCACTTGGAAAAATATCCGAAAACTCCTGCAAAATGTTAGCAACAGCAGGGGGCAAAGAATGCTACATATCGTGAACTGAAATCAAAGCACCCTTGCATACCAAAGCATAGGCAACAGAAGTGGAAGCAACCAGTTCATTAATATCAGATTTAGTAGCAAGCAAGCAATGTCCTTTCAATCTTATCTCATCTTTGTTACTACTAATAGATTTGACATTTTTATCGATCTTAGATTTAGTTTTCTTAGCTTTAGCAACATCATCACGCACAATAGCTTCAGGAGACATAGGAAGCAAAACAATTTTCTTATCATGGTGTATGAGAGAATACATATTTGATCTACCATGATGCATACAATCTGTATTAAATTGCCATGGTCTACCTAGCAGAATATGACAAGCTTCCATAGGCACAACATCACACTCAACAACATCATGATATGATCCAATAGCAAAATGAATTCGCACCAATCTCGTTACCTTAACCTTACCACTATTGTTGAGCCATTGAATGTGATATGGATGTGGATGCGGTTTGGTTGTAAGTGCAAGCTTCTCTACCATATCGCTGCTAGCTAAGTTGTTGCAGCTACCTCCATCAATTATCAAACGGCACGAACGCTCTTTAATGACACACTTTGTTTGGAACAGTGTATGCTACTGATTTTGCTCCGCCTTCTCCATTTGTGCGCTAAGCACACGCTGCACAATGAGACTCTCATAATGATCTGCATCCTCTGCTCCAATCTGCTCTTCTGGTTGTTCCTCACTTCCTACATGGTCAGCAGCAAGCAAAGCAAGTGTATCTTCATCAAAATCACTAGCAGAGGAATACTCACCATCATCTTTGATGACCATAACATGCTTGCTTGGACAGTCACGCATCACATGTCCATATCCCTTGCACCAGTGACACTAAATGTCTCTTGTTCTACCTGTAGATGCCATGGATGAAGCACCACAGCAGGCTTCTGGGTCGTCTTCGCCACTGAATTTGCGGAAGTAGCATGAGGTTTGTCGCTGGATGTTGGCATAGGAGCACGTGTAGTTGGAGTAGTAGTCGTGCGGGGCTGCCATGAATTAGTTTTCCCTACAGAAATATTATTCTTGGCACTGGCACGCCGCCCCTGCACTTCCCTTTTAGCTTTACAAGCAAGATGAAACAAACGGGTTACGTTAGTGTATTCTTTATAATCAAGGATGTCCCAGATTTTACGATTTAACCCACCCAAAAATCTTGCCATAGCAGGTTCCTCATCCTCATCTAAATTACAACGCAACATACCCATTTGCAATTCTTGATAATATTCTTCTACACTTTTAGCACCCTGCCTCAGTTGTTGCAATTTATTTAACAAATCATGTGCATAGTAAGAAGGGACAAATCTGGCCCTCATGATTCGTTTCAAAGCATTCCAAGTTCGTGGTATGTTATTAGGATTTTTCTTGCCATGTTCTATCCACCAAACAGTAGCAAAATAAGTAAACTCACTAGTAGCAGCCCTAACACGTGTATTCTCAGGAAATTCATGACATGCAAACTTTTGATCAACGGCAATTTCCCAAGTAATGTATGCATCAGGATCATATTTACCATCAAAAGGAGGTATCTTAAATTTTAGCTTACTGAAAGCATCATTATTATTGGGTACCTCACGTCAGTGGTGACCACCCATACCTCTATGATTATGGCGTAGGCGACGCCGGTCATGAGTGTCATGAGCATCATATTCAGTATCAGTAGTATAATCATCATCATAATTATCTTCGAGTCGCTCTTCGTCCTTGTTGTCTTCATTATGCTGCTCTTTGTCTTTTGTGTGGAAGTCATCAAAACGCTTCAGAAGAGCAGCAAGGCTTCTGTCCATACAGGCAACAGATGCCTCCAATCCTATAAGCTTGGTGGTGGAGGCAAGGTGGGTGGCCTCCAATTGCCCAATCTTGTCATTGGTCACCTGTAAATCTTGATCAAGTCCTTCTGTATGCAGCTGCACTTGCCTTGTAAAATATTGAATGATGCCCTTGGTGCGAGGAGATTGTGGCCTCTTGTTAACATCCTCTGATCCTGACATGGTTTAAAAGACAAGGGCAACAAGAAAACATGTGAAGAAATAAAAGCCCTACAGCTATTAGGATGTAGCTACTGCAAGGCGCTCACTCTCAACCTGTTACAAAAGCTCTTACCAATTCTTACCTTGCTCAACAGGAGGGAACGACAACCAACAAATCTACAACCATAGAATGAAGTGTATTGGTGCCGCAACAACAACACCTGTCAAGCTGTAGTCGAAATATGTGGAGCTATAGGTGGGCTAAAGCAAGGAAGTAGTAGCACCACGTTAGTCACAAAAGCAAGCTGAATAATCGTTCAACGGTAGTAATGTGCTGGTCCTAGCCTAGACCGTGCTAGAGACATAAGCCTGGGCACAAAGGAGGTCACAACACACCACCGGAAACAATGGAGAAGCACAACAAACAGCCCCCCTTTTTTTCTTTTTTCTTTTTTTTCCTGTTTTTTTTTCTTTTTTTTCTTTTTTTTCTGGGGATCCTCAAAACTGATTATATAAACAAAAAGACTTCACATGAGTCACACACCACACAAACTTTTTCTGAAGGACAGGGGTATTCCGATAAAAAAAGATACTCTCTCTCTAGAGTAAAAACCGAGCCAAAACGTATATGCAGGTCATGGAGAGTTTGAGTATAAGTAGGACTACTGCTGCACAAAGATGTACTCAAATTTGGTCTCACAATAGCAACCAGGCAGCTGTCAATTCAGACTAAAAACCGATTCCAACTTGAACTCAACACCACGTGGAATTCAATCTCAAACTCAGATTCCTACTCGGTCTTGAACACAAGGACGTATTCGGATTCAGCCAACAGAAGGTTTATATGTTAGCACACGGCTGTGACTAGAACATGACAAGAACTCAAAACTCTAAAGGACAAAAACTAAGACCAGCAACTCGACACAATCGATGTAGCCGACGACTCAACAAGCCCTAACTAAGCAGTGCTAGCAAAGGCTCAAAGGGTTTATAGGATCATGGGTAAAACTAATCTACTATATTTTTTTGGCTTTTCTGGACTATAGGAAAAATTAGAACAATGAAGGATTGGAAGACTCTCACCGATAAACCTTGCTCTGATTACCAACTGATATGACCCCGCTAGGGTTTGTTCCCGATCTTTCGATGAGAGGTGTGGGATAACTCGATTGATGGGTGGAGACGACGTTCACGGCCTGACTACAGCCTTCCAAGCTATGCCTTAGCAACCGATACACCACCTCTAATGGCTGCCGCGATCTTGTGGAGCACGTCACCTAGCCACTAGGGCACTCGTCCTGCAAGCAATCAAAGAACTAGCAAGAACAAGTATAGCAAGTACTGAATTACTAGATGTAGATGAAAGTTTCAAACTCAATCTCAATTAAGGTGGGGTTCCGAAGACAAGAAGACAGGCGGCTAATCCAGCACGCGCGCTTACAAGCAAGTAGCGAGAGCTAAACTTGATCTAAACAAAACCTAACTATTCTTAGTGGCGGCTAAGGAGTATATGAAGGTGGAAGGACGACCACTAGGGTGTTGGGGTCGTTCTCCAACCCTAGGACGCGTCCCTAATGGACCCAACTTGATACACGGCCCATTGGACCAAACTAAGGTGACGCAGCACCTTGGACAGACAAGCTCTCAGTTGGAATTCAGTCATTGCGGCCGCCTCAAAATAGATATGGACTTGATTCCAAATCCATATGAAAATAGACTTCATCAGGATTCCATGAAGTACTTGAACGCCCCAATCCGAGTTCATATGCGACCGTGGTGACCATCACAAGTTGGAGCTGTCCTAGAGTCCGAATTCAGCCTCCGTGAATCCTTGTCCCTTTCGGTCCTCTCCCTGGTTCCTAACCAAAACAAGAGTGCACGCATCTCCATGGTCTAAATATGATGGACAGGAACTCAAGAGTGAACTTACTTGATGATTAATGTGATGAGCACGGGCGCGAGTAATAGGACCAGAAACTGGTACTCGTGTCGGCGTGGATGTATCATTGGTGTTGATGTCCTCATCAACCTCCAAGAGTAACAAGCACCACCGGCTTGTAACTCGATCACCTAGTGCCACTCGATGCAACCTCACGATGCAATCGCACTAGAATCGCTCACTCACACAATCGGATGATCACTATCAAGTATGTGTGAGATGGAGGGCTCCTAAGCACTCTCAAGCATGGACACAAAGTCCCCCAAGGTGCTCAACACCAGCCATGGCCGAAGGCCACTTCTATTTATAGCCCCAAGGGCTAAACTAGCCGTTACCCCTTCACTGGGCAAAAGTTGGGCCGACCGGACGCTCCGGTCATGCTGATCGGACGCTAGACGTCAGCGTCTGGTCGCCCGATGACAGCCACGTGTCACCTGCATTCAACGACATTCTTTTGATCTCAACGGTCATCTTCTGACCGGACGTAGCAGCTTCAACTGACCGGATGCTGGACCCTCAACGTCCGGTCATTTACAGTAAGGTACCGACCCCGACCGGATGTGTCCGGTCGGACGTGATCAGACGTAGCCCTAGCATCCTGTCACTCTCCAGTGACACTGCTTCATCCGACAATAGGATCGAACACTGCCTCTAGCGTCCGGTCACTTTTAGAGACAGCGTCTGGTCAACTGACCGATGCTACACGCTGATTGCCACCATTGACCGAACGTTGAGCCTTAGCGTCCGGTCACTGCGTGACCAGAGTTCGATCCACTCTGTGGGACCTTTCTCATCTCCGTTTCTCCACCGAGTTGATCCACGTCAACTCCAACTTCATCTCCTTTGTAAATGTGCCAACACCACCAAGTGTACACCACCATGTGTATGTGTGTTAGCTTTTCACAATCATTTCCCAAAGGGTTATCCACTCAACTTGTCACGCCACTCAATCCTAGCGATGATGCAAAGTTAGATCACTCAAGTGGCACATAGATGACCGATATGCAAACAAGTTTGCCTCTCTTAATAGTACGGCCATCTATCCTAAACCCGGTCATAAACTTCTCTACACACCTTTGACCGGTGAAATGAAATGCCCTAGGTTATACCTTTGCCTTGCGCATTCCATTCCATCTCCTCCAATGTCGATGCAACACATGCACCAACACGATCAACAATGATATGATCCACTTCATATCATCACGTGATCATATTGGTTCATCGATCTTGACTTCACTTGCTTTTCACCGTTGCCTTCGTCCATCGGCACCAAGTCTTGCTCAAGCTTCACCGCCACGCGGTCCATCACTCCAAAGCTTCCGACTTGCCCTTCACGCTTGCAACCGGTCCATCAAGCCAAGTCTTGTCTTGATCTTCTCCACCTTTGATCACATGACTCAATGTCATGTCTCATGTGTAATGAGCTCCTTCATCACCACATGTGTGAGCTTTGCAACATCTCCAAGCCATTTTCACTTTCATGGCATATGTTGCTCACACATATGTACATGTGGACTAATCACCTGTATATCTCACATAAACATAATTAGTCCACCTAAGTTGTCACTCAATTACCAAAACCACACAAGGACCTTTCATGCAGGCACCCTAGCGTCCGGTCATGTACTATTTAGCATTCGGTCAGTACATGGCTGTAGCTGCTGATCAAATGAACTGATCGGACTCTTCACACTACGTCCGGTCACAACCAAACCAACGTCTGGTCAGTCATTTGACCCTCCATTCACATCCAATTCGAAGTCATTTGAGAATGAAGTTGACTTCTATCGATCTTAGGGCAATTCCTAAGCTACCTAGTGCTCAGTTTGACATGTGTGCACCACACCTAATCCATTAGACTCACCTAGGGCAAGCTACTAGTCCATACCCCCCTTAATAGTATGGCCAAAAGAAAAACAAAGTCATAAACTACTCTAAGTGTCTCTTTAACACCTAAACGACACTTAGAACTAGTCCATCCTTAACCTTGTCGTTCATCCTTTGAAAACAGAAACGATTTCCATCGATAGGGGCATGACAACCATGATTGCCCAATCAATTTTCATTACCATGACCTAACTTAAATTGCCTCTATAAAACATACGTTAGTCATAGTAATCTTGTGTCATCATTAATCACCAAAACCCAACTAGGGGCCTAGATGCTTTCATGCGTCATTGAAGAATATGATGAGAACATACTCCTTTCTCCGGTGATGTGATTTGTACATCCGCTATTAAGCACCCAACTTGATCCACCAGAGGAGTATGCCTACAAAACAAGTTTAGTTGCTAGATTTAGGTCCTCAATTTGACTTGGGGCCTTGCATGTTAGTCACAAGAAACTTAGGAACCCAAATAGAAGTATTCCTATATATGTTGGTTTCCTTTCCAACATATTTGATAACCACTTTTCCACTGTTGTTGCTCTTCAAAACAAAGCATGATGTCAAGCTTTGTCGAGGTGCATAGATCTTTGGTTGATAGGCATACTTGTTCTTGTTACCCCACATTGATTCTTTAGGCTTCTAGAAAACCTGTTTCTGTTGGAACACCTTCTTCTTGGGCTTAGTTTGATCAGGAGCAGAATTGGTAGCCTTCCCATTTTTGCAGGGCACGGCACTGCCGCCCTTCACTGCGGCACTGCCGCTCTAGGACACTACACTGCCACGGTCTGTGTAGGCTGATCTATACCAATTTTGCCCTTTCTCTCAAACTGCACATACTCATAGCCATTCACTATTCTTCTTTCATTTGTCTTGACTCCTTTTGTGTGGCCGAGCCCATGCTTGATTGAGGGATGCCTTCCTTGCTTAAATTGTGACTCTTTTGATTTATTATTCTTCTTGTCATTGAATTGGGTCACACTCATCCATCCTTTTCCAATGATTTTATTGAGCCTAGCAATCTCATTTCTCATAGCCTCTATGTGTGCAAGGTTAGTGGAATAGGCATTCAAATCAAGATTAAAACATTTTCCACAACCTTGACTAGTGGAGGGAGTAGAGATTTGCTTTGCCTTAGGGAGATGTGAGTTGCTATACCAAAGAATGTCATATTGCATCTCAAGTTCTTTGTGCTTTTCATCTAAGTCACGATACTTTTTAAGAGCTTTATTTGCTTTCTTTGTAATAGCATGATCTTCTTACTCTTTGGCCAAAGCCTTGCGTAAGGATTCCATCTCACTTCTCTCTAATGCAAGAGCTTCTTTGCTAGCAATGTAGAGATCCTCTTGTTGGATAAGAGTCTCTTCTCTAGATTCTAGCTCGGCTTGGACACTCTCTAGATCCTCCATTAGCTTAGTGATGAATAATTTTGTCTTTTCATCCAAATTTTTAGTTATCATGTTTATTTCTTTATCACTAGATTCATCATCACTAGAGCTATCACTAATATTACTACTAGAGATATCACAAGGAGGTGAAGGAGATTTGGCCTTCGATTTGGATTTTACCTTCTCAGGCTTTTCCATAAGACAAATATGAAGGGGAGTAGTAGTCATCGTCGGACATATCATTGAAGAGCCTTGGTATAGGGGATGACTTGTGAATAGTAATAGTTGCAACCTTCTCATCCTCTTCGCTTATGCTCTCTTTAGTTGAGTTCCATTCATGCCCAATGTGAGCCTCTCCTATGTTCTTCTTGCTTTTTCTACGTTCGGCCTTGCCATCTTTTTTGTCCTTGTATTTATTGTCCTTGATCTCATATGGACACTTGGCAATGAAGTGATCGGTTCTTTCACAATTGTAGCATGTCCTCTTTTTCTTGTTTGAAAATGCTTCTCTTCACTGTCTTATAGCCTTGCTTCTTTAGCCCCTTGTGAAATATCTTCATAAAGAGAGCAACATCATCAATCTTCTCATATTGATCATCATCATTTTTACTTTCACTTGAAGATGATGTAGTCTCTACTCTTTCTTGAACTTCCTTGCTAGCTTTGGGCTTGATAGTTGAAGCTTGTTGGTTGATCTTGGACTTGCTTGTAGAGCCTTACTTGCTTGATTTGTTGTCCTTAAGAGCTATATCTTTGATCTTGATGCCCTCTAGCTTTGCTTGCAATTCTCCAAGTTTTTTCCTCTCATTTGTTTCTTCTCTTTGCATGTCAAAGGTTAATATCCTCCCGAGTACATCGTTTGGTGTGAAGTACTTAAACTTCTTCTTGTCTCTAATTAGAGTGACTACGGTCTCATTTCTAGGTGAATAAGTTTCCAACATAGTCTTGACAACTTTGTGGTCATCTAGCTCATCACAACCATAGCCTCTAATCTTGCCCACCATTGTCATCAACCTATCAAACATCTCTTATGGCCTCTCTCCATCCAAGATTACAAACCGGTTGAGCTTTGACATCAATAAATCAATCCTTATTTTCTCATTTTGTCAACCCCTTCATGTGCTAGGTGCAAAGTGTCCCATATTTGCTTGGCAACATCAACTCCAATCACTCTATTGTATTCATCACTATCTAAGGCACTAAGAAATACACTTATGGCTTGACCATTGAGGTGAATGATTCTTATCATTTCTAGTGTTGGGTTCTTGGGATTAACTGATGGCTCAAATCCATTGCAAACAATCTCCCAAATGTCGGGGTGAAGACCTATAAGATAGGCTCTCATCAAGTGTTTCCACTTGACAATAGTCCCATTAAAATGAGGTAACTTGTCCGTGGACACATTGATGAAAGACCTTCGATCATGGTTAGTCATAGGAATAGAAGAATAGTTAAAGGATACGGCGACATATTTGTTGTAGTTGGCCTTGTCCTTTCCTTTCTTCTCCTTCTTGTCCTCTTTCGACACTTGGTATGACTCATCATTATCTCCATCTTTGGAACTACTTGATATGCTTGATGATGTACTTGTTGCCTTCTCTTCTTCTTCCTTCTTTTTCCTAGCTTCTCTTCTTTTTCTTCTTGCTTCTCGCTTGAGCCTTCTTTCTTCTTTTCTTTGCTTCTTGTCCTTTAACCGATGTTCTTCCTTCTTCTCTCTTGTTTCTCTTTTTAGCTTTTTTGCCTCCTTCCTTCTTCTTTTATCCTCATTGAGAGCTCTTTCGGCATCGGTAGCCTCAAGATATGGTAGCGTGGTGTTGCTTGCTGTCGACGCGCTCAGCTCGCTGCTGTCCATGTCGACATTCACCCGCTTTACGCCACTAGTTCCTCCTCTAGGGCTTCATACCTCACGCGGTGAAGACGTATATACGGTAACCCTCTCAGATACTACTTGTAGGATCTATGGTTGGCCTAAAGAAGGAGGTTGAATAGGCCTGTCAAAACAAACACTCAAACTTTTATCAAATTCACCCTGTGGCACTACTGCTCTAGAGGGCAGCACTGCCGGACCTAGAACAACTACGCTGCCGTACCTGCAGACAACTTCGAGTCATAGTTCAAAATTAGTGAAAAAACTTAGATCAGAGAAATTTCTCAGCCTACTGCATGTATGATAGTAATAGATCAAGAGCTAGAAGTTGTAGGAACACCACACACAAGTAGATCGACTAGAAACCCTAGAAATTACCTCAACCAATCAATATAAAATACAAGTAATGTAAATCAAGCACAAGTGACACAATGATTTATCCCGTGGTTTGGCTCGTCACCAAGGCTTGCCTACCTCTAAGTTGTTGAGGTTAGCCACTAAGGCTTAGGATTTTCCAACCCTTCCTCGTTCTCAAGTCAAGAGACTTAACTTTTAAGATGAGAGATGAGTATAATAGCTTCAAGAGATGGTTACAAACCTTTCGGGACCGCCACACAAGTTGGCAAGCTCTATGGACGACGCTCTAGCCGGCTAGGAGGCAAGCTCCAAGAGTAACAAACACAACCGTCGGCCAAAATGTGAATCAAGTGCTCTTTTGAATTGAGGAATCAATGGAGCTGCTCTCTAATCAAGTTTTGGACCCTTTTCTCTCAAGGATTAATGAAAAATCAATGATTTATTTGAGGGCTCAAGGTCAACAATGGAGGGAGAGAGAGATGCTCCTTTCTGTTTTGGACGAGCTGGAGTGAGGAAGAAGAGGCCGAGAGCCGTTGGAGAGGAAGGGGAAGGGTATAAATACCCCCAACCTCCAACGATTACTTAAGTCACTGTAGTACCGTGGCTCAAGCGCGACAGTGCTGCACTGCGGTAGTACCGCACTACGCAAGACAACAAGGGTAAGAGTGAAGTGTAGACTAGTCTTGGCTATGAATTTGAGGATGCATAGTGTATGTTTGAGCATTTGATAGCACATGTTAGCTTAAGTATTGTGTCCCTTTTTATAGTACGGATTTTCATATATTCAAATTCAAAATATAAAAGAATTTAAATCTACTTTGAGTTTGAAGCCATCAACATTTATAATTAGGGGCTCCTCTATTTCGTGTAGCATCCTTAAATATAAATTCCTGCTCCATAAATCTCATTAGTTCTCTAATTGCGTGGTCTTTATCATAAAAACCCACGATTATGGTTTGATTGTATTTTTAACAACTCATCTTAGATTGTCTTTAATAGGTGATCTATATGGACACTCAAACCTAAAATAGGTAGCAGATTAAAATTAACTTGTAAGGCTACCGAAACGACGAATGTGTCTCGCATTTCAGTTGTTGTTTTTGTTGGAGATAGTTAGGCCCTGTTTAGTTCCTAAAAATTTTTACGCAGTATCCGTCACATCGAATCTTGCGGCACATGCATGGAGTACTAAATGTAGACGAAAAAAAAACTAATTGCACAATTAGATGAGAAATCGTGAGACGAAACTTTCGAATCTAATTAGTCCATAATTAGACACTAATTACAAAATACAAACAAACGAGCTACAGTACAAAAACCAAAAATTTTTGGCTTCTAAACGCGGCCTTAGGGCTCGTTTAGCACAGTGTCGCGGAGGAGGAGCCGGAGCACCTATGAGCTGTGCCAAAGGGCCTTAGACCCGCCGCCTCTGCTTCTCTCCTCTGCTTCGCCCCCCTTTTTCACTCCCCCCCTCCCCGCCGGAGTTGCGTTTCATTTGAATAGGCGAGCGGGGAAGCATCTCCTAGAACCCTAGCCTCACTTCCGCGCCGCCGCCACCCCGCGTCGCCGTCCGGATCTCTTGGGCTCCCGTGCAGCGGGGATCCGTCCAGGCTTGGATTGATTTCTCCTCTGCGCGGTAAGGAACCCTAATCCCGTTTTTTTTTTGCTCGGATAAATCGCTCTTGTCGGTCCGCGGGATCGTTCGCTTCGATGCTGCCACTCAAATCAGATTGTTTGTTTCTCTGGAATCCGTAGAGTTCGTCGGGTATATGCTGCTTGCTGCGTGAGTAATGCAGTGCTCTAGAAGCGGTTTATTTTTGTCCGTTTTTCTTTTTTTCTTTGTTTGGGGTTTTAGCGGAAATCCCCCTGGTCCCTGTCATGTAGGTGTTGATTTACACGGTAGGCTCTGTTTCGCTGCCGTGCGAGTTATAGGTTTATCTGTAGTTTTCAGCGTTTTGAAGTTGTTCATATCACGATTTGGCAGAGCGTAGAGTCCAGGGAGAGCCTATTTTTCTTTTTTCTCTAGTTACCCTTTTTCCTAGCTCGAACGACCTTCAACAAAAGGGTACCTATACCCGAAACCGACACATTCACCAAGTATCGGGAAGGCATGGAGAAGCATTTAGGGCATCGTCATGTTTCTTTAGTCCTTCGCACTGGGTAACCGTTCCAAACGGTTCAGCACAAGTGCTTCTGTTGTTGCGTAGTCCTCTTTTGGCAGTGTTCCATGTTGCTAATGTTAGGGCGAAGCCAGTTGGAAATGACGTTGGGGTCAGCTCCACTAAAGTGATAGAATTAAGTTAGCGATGTAAAGGATTTGCTAAGAAATTATAGGATTTCGTCGGGGTTGGCGGACCCCAGTGAAAGGGCCTAGCTCCGCCCCTGTAATGTAGTAAATACATCCATCTGCCCTGGCTTCAATCAAATCGTGTGAAGCACTTTGGTGTCCATATGCCTTGGATGCTAGGGTCATGTCAGGTTTGCCTTTTTATTCCTTGGATTTTAACTGAGACACAGGCTGTATGTGCTTAATGGGGGTCTTTAATCTTGCTGAAACTCTGGGCATCTCCTTTCTTAATATGTTGCCAGCATCTAGTCATTCATGGTCATATTGTGCTTAAGTTCGGTAGATCAATGTATTCATACAATGTGGTGTAGATATGTGTGTTTGTTCTCTGTGGGGCGATATACCTTTGTTATCTG
Organism: Miscanthus floridulus; assembly: GCF_019320115.1. NCBI lineage: Eukaryota > Viridiplantae > Streptophyta > Magnoliopsida > Poales > Poaceae > Miscanthus > Miscanthus floridulus. The sequence goes on from NC_089595.1 coordinate 58,084,185, forward strand.
TTGGTCGATATAATTTAGTTTGCATTGGATGCTGATGATGTTAGGGTAGTGACCTGTTCATCATATAATATACTTAATTGCAATTTGGGTGTACAATATTACTGTTGCTTTTCTTTATGCTTTTTTTATGGAACACGCAAGAGAGCTGCATATCATTATATTAAGAAGGAATATTTATGTTTTCTTCTCATGTAATATTCAGCTGTATCATGAATATTGTTGCTGTATAATTTCTTCATTGCCCATAGGTTGCTTGGCGTCCTTTTCTGTTATTAGGTTAAAAGTCGTTTATGGCGTTAATCATTTTCTGCTCAAGTTGTATTGTATGATTTTATGGCTTCTTTGAGCATGTTCTTTAGCTCTGAATGGTTGCTCATATACATTGGTTGATTCGGCTGTTTATTAGTGATAATCTTGAATTGCTGATGTGGCTAAGCAAATATTATGTGTATGGGCTTTAATATGGATGAAAAATTTGCATACAGTGCCTTTGTTGAATGAGTTGTTTGGCTAATATATGTGCTGTGAACAATGTTGTTTTGAATGCAAAATCTTTAAGCTACGCTCAACTGTCTCAGTGTCTTACTGACCTTTAGTAATCTGCACTGTTGATGTATTGTGTTGCTTGTTGATTTCCTGTGATTCCTTGCTGACTGACTAAATCTGTTATTTTTTATGTACGCTACAGCCATGGATATCACTCAGGTTCTGCTAGCTGCTCAATCTCCAGATGCTAACCTTCGAACAGTAGCAGAAGGCAACCTCACGCAGTTCCAGGAGCAGAATCTTCCTAACTTCCTCCTCTCCTTATCAGTAGAGCTCTCAAACGATGAAAAACCTCCGGAGTCTAGAAGGCTTGCTGGTATTATTCTTAAGAATTCTTTGGACGCAAAGGATTCTGCGAAAAAGGAGCTACTGACTCAGCAATGGGTAAGCGTGGATCCATCTATAAAATTGAAGATCAAGGAGTCGTTGCTGGTGACCCTTGGATCTTCGGTGCATGATGCAAGGCACACCTCTTCACAAGTCATTGCCAAGGTTGCATCAATTGAGATACCACGCCGAGAATGGCAAGACCTTGTTGCCAAATTACTGGGGAACATGACTTCTCCAGGCGCGTCTGCTCCTTTGAAACAAGCAACACTAGAGGCATTGGGGTATGTGTGCGAGGAGATTTCTCCACAGGACTTGGAGCAGGACCAAGTGAATGCTGTTCTTACTGCTGTTGTCCAGGGAATGAACCAGACAGAGCTCAGCCCTGAAGTTCGTCTTGCTGCAGTTAAGGCCCTATATAATGCTCTTGACTTTGCTGAGAGTAACTTTGCAAATGAAATGGAGAGGAATTATATAATGAAGGTGGTTTGTGAGACTGCTGTGTCTAAAGAAGTGGAGATCAGACAGGCAGCATTTGAATGCCTTGTTGCAATAGCATCTACATATTATTCACACTTAGATCCTTATATGCAAACCATATTCAACCTGACAGCTCATGCAGTGAAAGGTGATGAGGAACCGGTTGCACTTCAAGCTGTTGAGTTCTGGAGCGCTATTTGTGATGAAGAGATTGCACTACAAGATGAATATGAGGGATCTGAGGATGGCAACTCTACTGTTCACTTTCGCTTTATTGAAAAAGCCCTCCCTTCACTTGTTCCAATGCTGCTAGAAACTTTGTTGAAGCAAGAGGAAGATCAAGATCAAGATGATAATGTTTGGAACATTTCTATGAGTGGTGGGACGTGCCTTGGACTCATTTCTAGAACTGTTGATGATGCAGTTGTCCCTCTTGTGATGCCATTTGTGGAGGCCAACATCACAAAGCCTGATTGGCATTGTCGGGAGGCAGCTACCTTTGCATTTGGTTCTATCCTTGAAGGCCCCTCTGTTGAAAAACTTGCTCCACTTGTCCAGGCTGGGCTTGATTTCTTGCTCAACACAATGAGTGATGCAAATAGCCAGGTAAAAGATACTACTGCTTGGACTCTTGGGAGGGTATTTGAGCTCTTGCATTCTCCAGCTGGTGCAAGCCCAATCATAAATAATTCAAACCTTCCTCAAATCATATCTGTGTTGCTTGAGAGTAGTAATGATGCTCCAAATGTGGCTGAGAAAGTCTGTGGAGCTATTTATTTTCTTGCCCAAGGATATGAAGATGCAGAGTCAATGTCTTCTGTGCTCACACCTTATCTACCTAATATCATTGCTGCTCTTCTTTCTGCCGCGGACCGTGCTGATACCACCCATTTTAGGCTTCGTGCTTCTGCTTATGAAGCACTGAATGAGATTGTGAGAGTCAGCCACATACCTGAAACTTCAGGCATCATAGGTCAATTGTTGCAGGAGATCATGAGAAGATTAAACCTTACATTTGATCTGCATATACTTTCTTCTGGTGATAAGGAGAAGCAAAGCGATCTGCAGGCTTTGCTATGCGGTGTTCTGCAGGTCATTATCCAGAAACTGAGCAGCACAGATGCAAAGTCCATAATTTCTCAGACTGCTGATCAGCTGATGATGCTGTTTCTGCGTGTCTTTGCCTGCCACAATTCTACTGTTCATGAAGAAGCAATGCTTGCAATTGGTGCTCTTGCATATGCTACTGGTCCAGATTTTGCGAAATACATGCCTAACTTCTTCACATACCTGGAGGCTGGCTTGCAGAATTATGAAGAGTACCAAGTGTGTTCCATCTCTGTTGGGGTGGTTGGTGATATTTGTCGTGCCTTGGAAGATAAAATTTTGCCCTTCTGTGATTGCATTATGACTCTTCTTCTAAAGGACCTATCAAGCTCTATGCTCAATCGGTCTGTGAAGCCTCCGATTTTCTCATGCTTTGGAGACATCGCTCTTGCTATTGGCGAGAATTTTGAGAAATACCTACCATATGCCATGCCAATGCTTCAAGGAGCTGCGGGACTCCTTGGTACTCTTGATCAGAGTGATGATGATATGGTTGATTATGGCAACCAGCTCAGACGCGGCATTTTTGAGGCATACTCTGGTATACTCCAGGGCATCAAGGGCCCAAAAGCTCAACTGATGATCCCATATGCAACCCATCTACTACAGTTCACTGAAGCTGTCTTCAAAGATAGGAGCAGGTGCCTTTCATTTGCATTGTAATTTCTGTTCAATTGTTTTTTGTTACCTGTTTCTCACAGTTATAGTATATCCCTGTTCTATTGTTGTTTGTGCCATCAGGGATGACAGTGTGACAAAGGCTGCTGTTGCTGTCCTTGGGGATCTCGCAGACACACTTGGCCAGAGCTCAAAGGATCTGTTCAAGACCCACCTATTCCATGTTGAATTCTTGAGGGAGTGCCAAGCCCAAGAGTTGGATGATGAAGTTCGGGAGACTGCACAATGGGCACAGGGGATGATAAACCAGGCGGTGGTGGTCTCATGATGTGGGATGATTTTGGTCTGTTGGGTATGGGAGGTTTCTTTTGTGGCTGTGCCAAGTTCATTTGCCACAGATGAACGAAAGGATACCAATATATATGTAGCGTCAGTCTTTAGGATCACGGTAGGCATTTGTGCGTTGTTGTTGGTCTGTCAAGCTGGTGTGCGTCACATTGGACTGGGTGGTTTCTGTCCGTGGATATCTTGAACAGCAAAACTTGGTTCATTTATCTTGGTATTTTTCAATGCTGGTGATGTGTTTGCTTCCTGTTTTTCATTTCTTGTCCAGCCGATCAAATTTATATAGGATGCACACGCAGGCTTCCTTTTGTTCATATGTACAGATGGACACAGACTTCAACAGAAACCCAAAAAATAAAATTAGCAAAAAGAAGCAACCTGTATTATCTACTACCAAACAGCTTTTTCATGTGCATTTGAACTAATAAACATTGTTCTGGAAATTTCGTTCTTTTCTTAGGATTTGGATCGACATCTTAATTTGTATAAACATTGTCACGTCCGTCTTGAGTTCAGTTGAGCTCTGTGGAGATGATCTCCAGCTCCGCCCACCACAGGGGCGACACCTTGGGGGTGGCCGCGTCGGGTGGCATGGCGGTGATCTCCCTGAGGCGCTTGGCGACCTCCGGCATGGCTAGCCGCCGCCTGGGCTCCCGGTCGGTGCAGCCCCTGATGACGCCGTCCAGCCTGTCGACAGTGGCGGCGTGGAAGGAGCTCCGCAGGGCGGGGTCCATCACGTCCCTGAGCTGCCGCTCCCCTCTGAGGTAGGCCGCGGCCCAGCTCTCGAGCAGGCCGCCGTCCGACGCCGTGAACCGGCCGGTCATGGTCTCCAGCAGCACCATCCCGTAGCTGTACACCACGCTCTCCCTGTCCGACAGCGCCGGCGGGGACAGCGACATGGACAGGCGGGGCTCGTCGCAGAAGAAGACGTCGGAGATCTTGGCCGCGAAGTCGTCGGTGAGGCAGATGGTGGACGTGTCCAGCGCCCGCAGGATCTCCGGCGGGCTCAGATGGTGCATGTGCTCCAGGCAGTAGGCCACGCCCACCGCCACGCGCAGGCGAGTCGGCCAGTCCAGGTAACCGTCTTCTCTAACTGCAGCGCATGCAGACACCATCAGTATGATTAAGATTATGACTTCCTCCAATGCAGTGCAGCGAAGTGATTACCGTGTAGATGCTCAAAGAGCGTGCCGTTTGGCGCGTACTCGAACACCATCATCCTTGTGAAGGGCTGCTCTTCCTGGCAGTAGCCCAGCAGGTTCACGAAGTTCTTGTGGTTCACTCTGGACAGGCTTGTTATCTGAAAGTGAAAGGTTTGCATTACTACTCTAGTACTCTACCCTTGATGTCAGTTAATTTGTTACTAGTTTCATGAAGATCACATATTGGATGGACAGTTTCAGAGTGGCATTTAGTATTTTTTTACCTTCTTCCTGAACTGTGATTCACAGTGCTTGGACCATTCTTTGGCAGAGTTCTTGGTGGTGGACACCACCGCGATCTCCACGCCGGTCGACAGGGTCCCCTTGTACACCATGTAATTCGACAAGGAGCCAATGACGTTGCTGAAATCCTCGCAGGCGATCTCAAGCTCCGACCTCTTGAGCGACGGCACACCTGTGACAAACGCCTTCTGCAGCTGGCCGCTGAGTCCAGTCGCCCATGGCCTGACGGTGACCACCTTGTTGGACCGGTAGAACAGGACGAAGAGGGCCACCGACACGGCCGCGGCAAGGGACGCCCCGGCCGCCGCAATGACATAGACAGGCCTGCTAACACCAGAGTGCGGCCTCGCTCCGGCCGCCACGCCTGCAACCACCGGCCTACTGCCGACGTCGGTCTGTACCACCACCACCGGCGGCTGTGGGGGCAGCGCGATGCTGCTGTGCCAAGGATCTGAGACGACCACCGCCGCCGCCGGCGAAGGTGCCGGGGCTTGCGTTGGTGGAAAGCTCATCGTCGGCGGCGTAGCCGCCTGGGGTGCCCACGGCAGCCATGGCGGCCACTGGTCTGTCGTCGTCACATCTGGCAACGACGCCTTGTTGCCGAAATGCCCGGACCAGTACCTGTTCTGCTGCTGCTGCTCTCGCAGGAATGTCCTGGTACGGTCACCGTGGATTATCTTTATCCTTCCAATAATTGATCGGAAGCATGCAAAAGGGGTGTGTGAGCGCAAGAGGCACAGAACAATCAACAATCTGACAAAGAGGCCATGTACCATCATCTCATCTGGGGCTGCTTGGTGGTGGTGGTTCAGCTGTCAATTCCTGACAGCCAATGGATGATTCCAAGCTCACCTTGTGTCTATCTACTCGTCCCGTTCGTTTGGCTTATAAACCGTATTTTTTCAACTAATAAATAATATTTTTCTCTCAAAGCAAATAAACCAACAGTATTTTCAGTCATAGTTTATCAGTCAGGCGAACATGACTATATCTAGTATAGTTGGTACGGAGTACGTACTACAGTTCGTGAAAAGTGATTCAGGAGGTAGATATATAGGTGTGCCGAATATTTGTGGACAGACTTTAGGTGATCTGCATGGATTTTTTTATTTGCTATTTCCAGGTGAAAATTAAAGGGGAGGCCTGGTGCTGACAGTGTGTCATCTGCTACATGGAACAAGTCGAACAGTCTGTTCGCTTGTTGGTTTCAGCCAGGGTTTATTAGCCAGTCAATAGACAACAAATCAGCACTAGTCGAACTTATTAGTATTGGTCACCAAAAAGAAAAAACCGACCAGGGCCTGTGAGAATCCGCCTAATGCCGCTAATGCTCGAGCCATGAACATTTTTTATTTTGTTTAGGGGAACAGTCCAAAACTGGAAATTCTCAAAGAAAACTAAAATTGTTGCTGCTCATGATTAGTTGAGAGATCTCACCTAGCTTGGGAGGCAGAGCCGATACCTTCTTCTGGGTTCATAGTTCCTCCTACAGGTACAGGCAGTTAGTATCTATCACCCAAACATGTATCAAATTCTTAAGGCGTGAAGTCGTGAACTGAGTGGAGTAACCAAGCTTTCTCTCATAAAAAAGGAGAACACTAGGATTAAGGTACCATGGATTGTTGCGCAATTATCTTATATACTCACATTGACGAGGGAAAACACAAACAGAGACACACTGACATAACATACATACCTTGTTCGACACCGTTGCAGCTGCCGAGATCAGGGAGCGCGGAGAGCACCACGAGCAGCACAGCCAGCACCCGGTGGCGGCGCGTCTTCTCCATGGACGCCGGCGAGATTCTACTACGGAGCAACATGGGGACGCCCAATCATGCACTGATCATGGAAGGCCACACGCATCAGCATGCGGCTTCTGCATGCTGGGGAGGCTTGGAGGTAGCACTGGCAGTGGCAGGGGGAGAGAGAGAGAGAGAGGGGCAGAAGACGTGGTCGTCTCGTCTTCACCTCGATCGGCTAGCGTTGCAGTGGAGAGCAGGACCGGGCATGAAGAGATATGACGAGCAAGGAGGAAGACGCGGAGGGTGTTGGTGTGGTGATGATTTGGGGTTAGCGAATTCGCAATTAATAAATTCACTCTTGGCCCGATGCCGCGATGGCGATTTATGTATGGCACGCCCAAAGCAACGGCTCCATCGAGAGAGAGAGGGAGAGGTCAAAGCAGATAAACTTGGGTGCAGAGTTAAATTTTAGCCCCTGGATCGGGGTCGGGTCATACTAGTCAGAGAGCCTGTGCGCTACTTGGCCAACTACTACGTGGACTTCTCCTTCCTACGAGTCGGAGAGGAGGAATTGCCCCCATCGCAGCCCGGTCCAGTCTCCACCCATGGTGTGTCTGCCTAGGCCAGGTAGTTTTTGCTGTTGACGAGCTTTGAATCCGGATTGCCAAAAAGATGGCAGTGTAAACCAATCATTCTCTCCTGTGTGTTACCAAAGAGCGTCGATTCTATACTTGAACATAACGGACAGCACACTCCTTTTTTATTTTTTACGAATTATAGACGCAGACACTAATACATATACTCAATATTGCAATGAGATAATATATCTCTACTCTCTTCAAAGATTCTAAAGTAATCATCTACCGATGATACCAAATACATCCTGACTCCACTTCGGCTCCCCTTCCGCGTTCCAAAGCAGCGGATATGAAGTCCAGATCCGACACGAACTCTTACCGCGTCCGATTTCAACGTCGTTGTGTCCACGCGTGCAAATATGTTATTATTTCGTCCAATCGTGCGTGCACCCAAAAACTCCGATGAGTACGCGCGCACCGAAACCGAGTCTCATACCCTGTGTTCGCGCAACTCCTCCGCAGAAGTCTGGACTATGGGGCACCAGCAATAGCTTGAACCCATCGTCCACAGAATTTTATCCCTGTCCGGCTAAGAGTACGTGACGTGGGAAATAAAGGAAACACCTTTGTTAACCAGATTTTACGTGACTCTTCTTTACTTTTGTAGACGATTTTCAAATTAAGCATCTATAATGATATAAATATAATTAATAAAAAAGAATGAAATTAAAATTAGAAAAAATGAGAGGGATAAACTCCCTCCGTAAAAAAATAAATCAAGCTCCTAAAAATCAAATAAATTGGATTTAGTTAAATATTTTTCTTTTTAATTTTGTACTGTCGTAACAGATTATTTTGTTGTTTTATCTCACACAGACAAATAGTATGTCAGACTAAAAGAAATTCACCTTACGATCTCGTAGTCGTAGGTAGTTGTGATGAACACGGTTGTGACACTAAGAATTAGATTGATATGATTTCAGGTGATCATGTCAAAACTTATGTTCTAATTGGACATGAATCAAAATGACGAATCTAGCTACAAATGTAACGTTGAGAGTATTTTTTTTTTGATAATATAGTATAACACACGGTTACATATAAATTATAATGATATCATTTTTTCCGTGGCATGATTCTAGTAGAGAATAAAACAACGGAGCTGCTAGCGCTCGGATCGTTCGGACCCTCACGCCTGCTGCACCCCGCGTACTGCGCCCACCCGCACGCCTGCGCCTCCTTCATGTGGGGGCACACAACGCTTCGTTTCCCATGCATACGCGCACCCATGCAGGGGTCGCGTCTCGATCTGCGCCTGCCGCTCTATCCCCTCCACTCCCACACGCATGCACGGGGCCTAGTAGCTAGCAGGTGGCTCCTATAGGTGGGTTCCACTGCAACATGTGCAATGTCAGATCTATTTTTGTAACATTCAGATAAAACATTTGCATCATACATTCAAAAATAGATAAAACATTTGGGACATTGTGGGGTGTACGATCCCGGATACCCACGGCAGACCACATGGGCTGCGCCCCTAGGGGTGGCCCAGCCCACAAGAAGAAGCCTTGCGAGGCACGACTCTGCTCGGCGCCTCCCGCGAGACATTGGGAAGATAACCTGAAGATATTGCGAGTTCTGTTAGGATATGTATGATTCCAAGATTCCTGTAATCAGTTATTACTTTCCGGTTATCTCTTAGATCTAACCGACTTGTAACCCTGCCTCCCGGACTATATAAGGCGGGCATGGACCCTCTCTAAAATCACGGCATATCATACGATAGCTAATACAAACCAACAGACCACAGGAGTAGGGTATTACGTCATACTGACGGCCTGAACCTGTCTAACTCGTGTGTCTCTGTTGCCTTCTTGTTCTTCATCTCGCGCTCCTCTGCCGATCAATCTACCTTCGTGGGATACCCCTCGGAGGACTGCCGACGATATTCTGCCGACAGTTGGCGCGCTAGGTAGGGGTGTGCGTGCTGTTTCCTTATCGAACAAGATGGCTTTTTCCGCAGGCTCTTCGTCCCTTTCGTAGCCCAGCCAGATCTTCATGGTCGGATCCATCTCGTGGGTCATCAACGCTGACGGAGTTGGAGAGCTCCTCGAGCCAGAGCAGATCGGTTCTACGCCGGCCACCCCTGCACCTACAACTGCAGATCTGATCTCGGAGGCGATTCCGAGGTCTCTTTCGGCAACAACTCGTCGTCCGCTTCCTCGCTACCAGAGGAAGCCGATCAACAGCGACGATCTGATCGAATCCATCGATCGGGTCGGACTGAAGCTCGCCGATGGTCTCTCCGTCGCCGAATCGGCACTGGACACTCTAGTTCAGCGCCGACCACCCTCCGATCCAGATCTATCGGAGGGAGCTCCAGAAACTGCAGGGGCTACGGCCCTACCCTTCGGATTCTCCAATGCCACCGCTGCTTACCAGCACGCCCTAAGGGGCAAATTCGCCGACCAGGTCGCCGTCCAGCTCCCGCCAGCCGTCAACACGCTACACTTAGGCCTGACCCCTGGGGCGCACCTCCAGACCATCCCGGAAGAAGTTCCGGGCTCCGAGTCTCAGGGCTCTACGGAGACCCTCGCCGAAACCTTCTCCGATCAATTTCTCCTTCCACCCTTCCGGGGTGGTGCGATCTTCAACGTCAGCATCGACAGCCCTCCTCGGAACGGCGAAACCAAGGAGGAGCGTGCTGCTCGGGAGAATCGAAACGTCAACCGCGCGTAGCGGCGAGAAAATGAGGCAGCCATCGCGAGGGTCGAGGCTGCTCGAAATAATCGGCTTGACTCTCAAGGAAGACCGCTCCTGCTCTACCGCGACCTCGACGAAGAATTCCTCCGCGTCGACGGCCATGACGTCTTCAAGACTCCAAGCGCCAACTTGGCAGTAGCCGCCAACGAGCTCGCTCGTTTCCCTCAAACGCCCGAGCTCGCCAAGATCGCCGCCATGCTTAAAGCGGCTCACTGTCAGGTCAATGAGATCCGCGAGGATCAGAGACCTTCGTGCTCTACGAACACGATCCACTGATCAGCTGCGCCGAGGTCCAATCGCCGCCCAAGTCAAAGCCGTTTCGCCGACCAGTCGCTACCTCTCCAAGGGGGACCCAGGGGGCATCGCGCCGAACACCATCGCCAACATGACCAGGAGGTCGAACAGGATGCTAGAGTACATCTTAGCAACCTCCGGGATGTGCGGCGGCGTATCGAGCAACGTCGCTTTGGTCGCCATGAAGACGAAGTACGTCGCCGCTAGGATTACAAAAGGGAGTATGGCAACCCAGACTCAGCCCTCGAGCCTATCCCCGACCACAATGCCACATACTACGGTATTGACAACCTTGAGGGGCCTCCGGCTTTCACAAGGGCACTCCGAACGCTTCGATGGCCCCATGGTTTTAAGATCACCAGGGTCGAGCCCTACGAAGGAAGAATGAACCCAACTCAGTGGCTGCAAGCTTACGCCACTGCCATCCATGCCGCGGGAGGAGACACCAGCGTCATGGCAAATTATCTCCCCGTCATGCTTATGCCACCCGCCATGAGCTGGTTCACCAGCCTTGCACCGGACTCCATCGGCTGATGGGAAGAATTGAAGAAAGTCTTCACCGACAACTATATGGCCACGTGTACTCGACCCGGCACGAAGCATGATCTCAGCCGCATCAACTAGAAGCCATCTGAGCTCCTCCGCAGCTACATCCGGCGTTTCTCTGAGATGAGGAATTCTATCCCCAACATCACGGAAGCTGAATTCATCACCGCCTTTATCTGAGGACTCCACCATCGCGAGCTTCGCTCCAAATTCAACCGTAAGCCGCCAACCGGCATCGACGAAATGATAACTAACACCAACCAGTACGCCGATGCAGAGGAAGCCGAGGTGCGCTTCAACGAGGATGCATGCACTCAGTGACCACCTCACTGATACGACGATCGCCCCGATGACCGACGTCACAGCGACCGCCGTCCCGACGATCGCAGCTATCATCGCGATAGCGGCCGTGATCGAACAGGAGGACACAGGCCTGGCCAAAATTGCCGCCGCCGACCAGAACACATCTTCGCCGCCATTAGTCAACCTCGCGCCAAGCGTAACTATGACGAGTAGTACCAAAAGATCCTCGATGGCCCATGCCCTCTTCACAAGAACGCCAAACACAAGATGAAGGACTGCATTGGTCTAGCCAGGGAGTTTCAGGACAAGAGGCTCGATGACGATGCCAACGATGGAGCCGGAGGTCGCCGACCGCCTGGGAACAACAACAACGCCTTTCAGGACCATGATAAGGTGGTCGCCACCATCTTCGGGGGCCTCGCCTCCATTGAGAGTCGAAGGGAACGAAAGCTTGCTGCCCGACGAGTGCTCGCCATCGCTTCAGAAGAAACTACCGCCAACCCCAGCTATCGTCCATGGTCTGAGATCCCCATCACCTTCAGCAGGGCCGACCAGTGGGTAGACATACCATATACAGGGCGTTTCCCCCTCGTCCTCGACACAACCGTATAGAAAGTGCTCTTCAGAAAAGTCCTTATTGATGGTGGCAGTGCTTTGAACCTACTCTTCGCCGGAGCCCTAAGGGAGTTGGGCCTCGCGATATCAAATTTCACACCCTCAGACTCCTTCTTCTGGGGTGTGGTACCTGGAAGGGCATCCAGACCACTTGGAGATATCACCCTACCAGTTCAGTTCGGCACGGCAAGCAACTATCACGTCAAGCATGTCAACTTCTACATCGCCGACTTCGACACCGCCTACCACGCCATACTTGGCTGGCCAGCTCTGGCCAAATTCATGGCCGTACCACACTACACATATCTGGTGTTGAAGATGCCTTCGCCTATAGGAGTCCTAGCTCTGTGGGCCAACCTTTCTGTTGCCTACGCCTGCGAGACAGAGAGTCTCGCTCTTGTCGAAGCCACTGACCCCTCCATCCAGATGACTAGCGTGGTCGCCGAAGCCAAGACAGCACTTGCCGATGACATGGAGATTCTAGAGCTAGAGCTTCCCCGTGCCTCTGCCAAGTTCAAGGAAGTCAAGGAGGTCGGCCTCGGCCTCAATGACGCCTCCAAAACCATGAAGATTGGGGCTCACCTTGACTCCAAATAGGAAAGCGCGCTCATCTCCTTCCTATGTGCCAACGCCGATGTGTTTGCTTGGAAACCCGTAGACATGCCGGGGGTACCATAGGAGAAGATTGAGCACTCCTTGAATGTCTCGCCGACCGCCAAACCGATCAAGCAGAAACTCTGCCGATTCGCGCCAGACAAGAAGGAGTCTATTAGGGTAGAAATAAAACATTTCTTAGCTGCCGGGTTTATAAAAGAAGTGTATCATCCAGATTGGTTAGCAAACCCTATTCTCGTTCGAAAAAAGAATAAAGAATGGAGAATGTGCGTTGATTATATTGATCTTAACAAACACTACCCTAAAGACCCCTTCGGCTTGCCTCAGATAGACAAGGTTGTAGACTCTACCGCCGGCTGCGAACTACTCTCTTTCCTTGACTGTTACTCCGGCTATCATCAAATCTCCCTCAAGGAAGAAGACCAGATAAAGACGTCATTCATTACACCTTTCGGTGCATACTGCTACAAAACTATGTCCTTCGGACTCAAGAACGCCGGGGCTACCTATCAAAGGGCCATTCAGATGTGCCTCGACCAGCAGATCGGCCACAATGTTGAAGCCTACATCGATGATGTGGTCGTCAAAACCAAGACAGTCAACAACCTTATCGCCGACCTCGAAGAAACCTTCGCCAACCTAAACAAGTACCGATGGAAGCTGAACCCTTCAAAGTGCATCTTTGGAGTTCCATCTGGTATATTGCTAGGCTACATAGTCAGTGCTTGAGGTATCGAGCCTAATCCTGACAAGGTCTCCGCCATCACCAATATGAAACGGCCAACATGTGTCAAGGATATACAAAAGCTTACAGGTTGCATGGCTGCTTTAAGCCGCTTCATATCACGCCTCGGTGAAAAAGGGCTCCCTTTCTTCAAGCTCCTCAAGGCCTCCGAGCACTTTTCCTGGTCGGAGGAGGCAGACTCAGCTTTCGAGCAACTCAAGTTGTTTTTGACAAAGCCGCCGATCATGACAGCGCCAAGGTCAGATGAGACTATGCTCATATACATCGCCGCCACCTCTCGCGTCATGAGCACAGCTATCGTCGTCAAACGCGAGGAAGCCGAGCACGCTTACAAGGTGCAATGTCCGGTCTACTTTATCAGTGAAGTACTTAATGAGCCAAAAACTCGTTATCCTCAGGTACAAAAGCTGTTATACGCAATTTTAATTACGTTGCGCAAGCTCCGACATTACTACAAATACTACAAGATCGCCGTGGTCACTGAGTTCCCCTTGGGGGACATTCTTCGCAACAAAGAAGCCAATGGCCGCATCATTAAATGGGCTGTTGAGCTCGGCACCTACTCCATTGAATTCAGAAGCAGACCTACCATTAAGTCATAGGCGCTCGCTGACTTCATCGTTGAATGGACCGAGATCCAAGAGCCTATCTCCATGGTCTTCGTATAGCCTGTCTCCATGGTCTTCGTATAGCCGGTCTTCGGATACACTTCCCGGCCTCCAACAACGCTGTGGAATACGAAGCATGTCTCCATGGTCTTTGTATAGCTGTCGCGCTCAGCGTCAAACGCCTCATGGTGTACGGGGACTCCGCACTGGTTATCAACCAGCTCAACAAAGACTGGTCCTGTTCCAGCGAGAAGATGGATGCTTACTGTGCTGAAATCAGGAAGCTTGAAGGCAAATTCTATGGCATCGAGTATCACCACGTGGTACGTGACCAAAATCAACTCGCCGACCAACTATCCAAGCTCGGTTCTTCTCGCGCCGTGATTCCGTCAGGGGTTTTCGTTCAAGATCTCCTGGCGCCATCCATCAAAGAAGATAAGGAAGTTGAAGAAGTTCCCCCTACCGAGCAGTTGGTACTTACGGTACCTTCGCTGGTCGCCGATTGGAGGGATCAATTCATCAAGTACCTCACCAGCGCCAAGGTACCCATAGACAAGACTGAAACTGAATGCCTGGTTCGTCGAAGCAAGCTTTACGTGTAGGTGGATGACAGCTTGATGAGGAAAAGTGCCAAGGAAGACGAACTGTAGAAATGCATCACCCAAGAGGAGGGAGTGAAGTTGCTTCTTGAAATTCACTCTGGTTCTTGCGGCAACCATGCAGCCTCGAGAACATTGGTCGGCAAGGCCTTCCGAGCTAGTTTTTTTTGGCCCACAGCCATCACTGATGCAGAAGATCTCGTCCGACGATGTGAAGGATGCCAATTCTTCGCTAAGCAAATACACGTGCTCGCGCAAGAGCTGCAAACCATCCTAGCTTCCTGGCCCTTTGCATGCTGGGGACTGGACATGATCGGGCCTTTCAAGCTAGTACCAGGTGGTTTCCGGTACATGTATGTCGCCATTGACAAGTTCTCCAAGTGGATTGAATATAAATCCCTCGTCTCAGCTACTGCAAAGAAGGCAGTTGAGCTCTTTGAAGATATCATCCACAGATTTGGTCTACCAAACAGCATCATCACTGATCTTGGAGCTACGTTCACTGGACATCACTTCTGGGACTTCTGCGAAGACCGTCGCATCTCCATCAAATATGTTTCTATTGCCCATCCAAGAGCCAACGGTCAAGTCGAACGGGCGAACGGTATGATCCTTGATGCCTTAAAAAAATGACTGTATCTGAAAGAAGAAAAGCACTCGGGCAGATGGCTCAAGGAGCTTCCAGCTGTAGTCTAGGGACTACATACTCAAGCTAGTCGCAGCACCGGCGTGACTCCATACTTTTTGGTCTATGGCTTAGAAGCCATACTACCAGCGAACGTTACTTTCCGAGCACCTAGAGTGGAAAACTATGATGAAGCACAAGCCGAGGCTGTCTGGTCTGAGGACGTCGAGCGAGCCGAGGAAGAGCGCCTAGTCACCTGTGTCCGTACAGCTAAGTATCTGGAAGGCTTGCGGAGGTACTACAACCGAAACATCAAGGGTCGTTCATTTACTGTTGGCGATCTTGTCCTCCGCAGAAAACAAAAGACTGACGGTTTGCACAAGTTCTCTTCCCCCTGGGAAGGGCCTTATATCGTCAAAGAGGTTACCCGACCAGGTTCTTATCGCCTAAGTGACTTAGAAGGAGTCGATGTTCCCAACTCGTGGCACATCAAACACCTTATACATTTCTATCCTTGAAACACTACAGATATGTACTCTACAAATTCATATTCAGTAATGTTTTTGGTCTCCATAACTTGTCTCCGTTTTGTCTCTATTGTGGATTACCAACCATTTATGATCGCCGAGATATATACTACTTCATAACAAACTCCAGTATGAAAGCGCCGAACACGTTTTCTCCAAATCGCAGAACATGTTTTCTCCAAATTGCTGAACATGTTTTCTCCTAATCACCGAACACGTTTTCTCCAAATCGCCGAACACGATTTCCCCAAATTGCCGAACACGCTTTCTTTTTTCTGATCTCTTTGGAGATGACCCAGTCTCTGATTTCTCCCTACACGTGCTACGGGCTCCATGCTCTGCGTTATGGGTGGTTGGCTGCGGTCCCTTGGTCACACCTATTTTTCCTACATGTCTATGGGCTCTGCGCTCGACATTATGGCCTATGGGTCAGCCATGGCCGAGAGTTCAACATAGGACTACTTGCTCGTACTCCGCTTATACGATCTTTATCTCCAAGTTATTTCGATAAAGCCGAGCAGTACATGTTCCGCTTTTTTCTTTCTATGGAGAAGACCCAGTCTCTGATCTCTCCCTACACGTGCTACGGGCTCCGCGCTCTGCGTTATGGGTGGTCGGCTGTGGTTCCTTGGTCATGCCTGTTCTTCCTACATGTGCACGGGCTCCGCGCTAGACGTCATGGACTATGGGCTAGCTGAGGCCATGGGGGTCAGTAGTGAACTAACTGCTCGGACTCTGCTTATACTACGTATAAATACCTTATGGGCGTATTTATGAAGATTATTTCGCCGAACTAAAAGCAAACTGCATATATTACATATAAAAGCACCTTATGACAAATATTTGATAAGTATTTGTTTCTTGTGCTATCGCGTTTTCTAATACACAATCAAGGTTTTATAGATGGTCTTCTATAATAAGATTAATGAGCTCCACCATCACCATTCGTTTCGCCAAATAGATCTATATCGCCGGCCAGCATTTTTGCTGCATCCTCCACTTCATCCTCCAGCTACTAGGTCTCCGCGTCGCTTAGTCCTTCTATGAACCCACCCTCTATGGACTAAAGGTCGGTGGTCGGGTAATGGGACCGAACAACCGCAAGGACATGGGTAGCGACGGTAGTAATGGCATCGCGGTTGAAGGTTTTGAAGTTTTCCCATACTGCCTTGCACCTCTGAATGATGGTGTCAGGGTGTTGCCGCCTACCGTCGTGCTGAGTGGCCGTCTTCAGGTCAATGCAGTCAAGCACCGGCTTAATTGCGGCGACTATAGTTTTGAAGTTCTCCCTTTGGACCTTGGCCTCCTACACCAGCACGTTGAATTGTGCTTTGGCTTTATGACGATAACCTACGAGAGTTACAATGATCCATTATTTGAGGAGCTACTACAACAATGATACCGACCAGAAGGAATTCACCTTTCAACTCCTCAGCAAGTTTGTTCACCCGCTCTCCTTCCTTTGCTTTTTCCTGGCGAAGTTGATCGATGGTCTGGTGCATCTGGCTAAGCTCAGCATCTTGCTCTACAAGCACACCAGTTGTTAACGGAAATGCGGCTGTTCAGCAATACTAAAGTGCATTCATTGATGTATCGTACCTGCTTTCTGTTTGGATACACTATTGAGCTGTTCGCTTTTCCTCTTCAGCTGCTCGGAAGCACATTTTAGTTGGTCGGAGATAGCGGCCAGCTGCTCGGACTAGCTCCGCACTTGCTCGGACGTGGCCGCCAACTTTTCGGTAAGGACCCCTTTTTGGTATTCCAGGCCCCGCGCGTTGGACTTCGCAAGGTCTCGTTCATGTTGGGCTCCATGCAGATTTCATGTTGGACGCGGCCAGGTGATCTTTGGTAAATATGTATGTATCAGTAAATTTGTTTTCCTTGCAGATGAGATTGTTCAGATTTTCAAATTTTAGTTAAAATTTCATATAAGTTTCAAACTTTGTGAATTTTTTGCGATTTTATTCCTAGTGGCCCCATCTAATATTTGTATCGCTATAGTAGACTTAAACCCTAGTTCTAACCCAACAAGGGTTAAAATCCTAGTCCCATAAAATGAGCCGCACGGATTTATGCTGCTTTTGTTTTTGCATGTTCATGTACCTTCTGTCTCTTTTCTTGACCTTGTTTTGAGATTCCCTTCTTAATGGAATGCCTTGGTGGATTTATGGACGGAGCATTCTGCACAATTATATATATTGTCTCTATTATCACAGTTGATTAATAATCTAAAGGGCAACTATCACTACACTTTTTTTTGCCTTAGATATAAAATAAAGGGGTCTAGATCAAATCTCTCTCTCAACCTTATCTTCTCTCTTCATCCTCCGTATGACCAAGACACATTGCTCAACATTACTGCCCGCCTCCCCACCCAGCTCTGGTAGCTCCTCCTCTACCGGATCTGCATCCAACCACCATGGCCCGGGCCTAAACCCATCAGATATGCATCCTTGTCATCTTCTTCATCTTCGGCCGAGCTCGCGCTGCCACCGCCTCCCATCCGGCTTTGTGAGCGTCCTGCCACCTACATTGTAATGACCTGAGTTCGTTACACAATAGGCTATCATTTTTTGATATCCGAGACACAACCCATCGAACTCCATGGACATCCTTAACAACCCAAAACAAATAAATGCTACGTCCTAGCAACCAACTAACCGACGACACACCGACTCAACTATCGGTCAACTATAGTCAACCGAACGACCACCGAATAAAAGTATCACGTGAAGAACCCAACTCAAGGCCCTTGTATGCATTAAAGGGTTAAGTAAGGCCATTGATGTGGCAGAACCGCCCAAAATAACACGCTTTCGGAGGTGCTTATCTTCCACTAGACACTAAGCACCTCGAAAGTGAGCTACATCGGATAGTTCCATTGAGCACACTCTAAGGGAGAACTCAAAACAATCCACGTTTTACATCTAGAATCCAATAATGAGTATGAGCTTACAATACTTAGTCCATTTCATACAACAAGAGTCCTTGGAAATTATTTATTACAATACCAGAGTTTAGAGTGCAATAATTAAACAACGGAATGAAAATAAGCATCTAGCGGAAACAATACAAGGATTCATTTGTGCCACCAGAAGAATCCTCCACACAAGAGCTACTCCTTAAGCTGCACCTGCAACAGGGGTAAAATAAACCTTGAGTACATAATGTACTCGCAAGACTTACCTGACTAGTGGGAATAGTTTCCTGACTCCAAGGAGTATGATAGGCAATATGGGTTAGCTGTTTTCTTTTGTTTGCGGAAAGCATTACTAATAGTTCATCCTTACAGTCAAGTTTTATTAGCAGTCATGATTACTTCATTATCTAACCATTCTAGGTAAGCACTTGTTCTACTTTCAAGCAAGGGTTGAGCAATCAGAACCATTTCACCATCTTTCATTTTTCAGTTCTTACTACGGTGCTAGACCATAGCCAAGTCGTACCGTCTCACGGAAAATGGCAATTCATGAACCAATGTATCCCAGCTGGGTACCCCAAAATAGATGCCCCGTTTGTACCCCGGGCACAAACAAGACCAACCCATTCCACTCTTGTCGAGGGGTTCAGGTCCCTGTCCAAACTTAGTCTCTAAGCCCCCCCCACACGAGACCCGGTCTCAGCATGGTGCTTAGACCTTCACCTTTCCTCGCCTTCCATCAGTCGGTCCAGAAAGAGCCAGAACCCATGACAAGAGCGTAATGAGCCTTCCCGCTCCCATAAGCAAGTATGTGCTTAGGATAATAAGTCTGTGACCTTACTACCATCCATAGCAATGGACGGTCCTTAATCGACACAAACAGGGAAAACAGTGTAACCAAGCTAAGCCCCGTTGGCCATGGGACACAACCTGTTACACCCACTGTCGATGTTTCACCACCGATAGCGTGCCACGGGGGTACCCGGGGCAGTTTGTTTGGGATTCGGCGTATGCAGAACTCGACGGTTAACACAAGGGACAGTCGATTTATCCTGGTTTGGGCCCTCGACCGTGATCGAGTAATAGCCCTACGTCCAGTCAGCGTTAGCCTTTGCGTTGGATTGATCGTAAAGTGTTGTGTTGCGTTGTGTTATCTCTTCTCTCCAGGAACTCCGCCCTCCTTTATATAGTTAGGAGGCCAGAGTCCTAGTCAGTTTACAATGAGGTTCCTAGTAGGATTATAGAATAATACTACTACTAAGTTTACAGGGAAAGAAATCCTAGTTAGACTAGATCTTCTCCCTTCTTTGTGGGGTATCCCGTGGGTCCCGTATCGACAAGCCCCCGAGCACTTCATGGTTGAGCTCTGGAAGCCTCATCTTGTTCCTTCAGGTCTTGCCGAGCAGGAACAAGCATTGTCCGAGTGCTTTCCTGAGTGAAACCGTGTAGCGCTTCTTGGGATCTTCGAGTGGTGTGTGCTTTTTTGAAGAAAAGTACATCTATCTGGGTGTAGCCCCCGAGCCTCTTGCTATTTGGAACAAGGAGCTGGAGGGTCTTGTCTTGAAATTGTTCTGATTCCTCGTCGAAGTGCTCCCAAGCATATACCTAGGTTTTTTATCAAAAAAACTCGGATATTGCTCGGTCCGGGTTCTTTTTGATGTGAGTCCTTGAAGTGGTTTGTCTTGAAGAAATCTTCTTGGTGACATGCAGTTTTTTTAAGGAAAAAAGTGCACTCACTGAGTGTAGCCCCCGAGCCTCTTGCTATTTGGAACAAGGAGCTGGAGGGTCTTGAATCTTATGTTGTTTGAAAACTGCTATCTTGAAGAAGTCTTCTTGGTGATGTGCGCTTTTTCAAAGAAAAAAGTGCACTCACTGAGTGTAGCCCCAGAGCCTCTTGCTATTTGGAACAAAAATTTGGAGGGTCTTGAATCTTATGTTGTTCAAAAGAGCTGAAAAACCTCTCCTGTTGCAACCCCCGAGCGTATATCCGGGTTCTTTTTCTCAAAAAGAACTCGGGTGCAGGGTCTTGGCATATTCTCTAGTAGTCTACTGTTGTCAGATGTGGTTGTATGGTAGTGGTTGAGTGTAAATGTTGTTTGCTCACGAGTTGTACAGTGTTGGTATATCCTTTCGAATATGCTCGTCCTTGAGTACTGTTCCTTCACGCCTAAGTTCTCTTTCAATGAATTCTGTCTTTTCACTATGTCCTTTGTTAGGTTTGTTCCATTGGTGCTCCTGGTCCATGTGCACCGCTTCTTTGGTCTATAAATACCCTCCTCCTGGTGTGCTGTTTTGATTCATCAAGCATTTTGTTGTGTGGTCTAAAATCTCCATAGTCATGAATATGATAGTTTCTGAAGTAGTGCAGCCCCCGGGCGTATCTTGTAGTTCTTGTATATCTTGTCATAGCTAGAGGGAGTCTTGTGATAGAGATTAAAGGTAGACTAATCTCGCAGCGGCATTGTACCAGGAGGTACGTGGCGATAGTTGGAGGAAGTCTTGTGATGTAGGATATGTTCCTTCATCCAGTAGTTCTAGGTCAATCCCCCTTGCCTGCCCTGCAACTGTCCGGTGTAGGTCAACGCCTGATCTGGTGTCACATCGGACTTGGGTAGATAGATGCCTGCTGGGCTTCCCAGTTCCATGTTGTCCCGCCGTGCTGCTGACTTCCGCCTTGGATGTTCTGCGTCCGTCCTTTGAAGAAAATAGTGTAGCCGAGTGCGGTTTGTTCTACCGAGTAGCAATTTGGAACACATAGTCATTCTAGAGCCTAGTTGTGTCCGGGTTCCCTTTTGCTACCTTGCTAATCGTAGTACCGAGTTCGTTGGGTCTTGTAAGATGTGAAATCTTGTAATTTTTGAAGCTATTTATAATGGAAAGAATCTTGTCTTCTGGGTTGTCATTCTTTTTTCCTGCTGATGTCATGGTTGTTTGTGAGATTCCCAAGTTCTTTCTATAAGAACCGGGTTCTTGTGTTCCTTGTGAGGTAACCCTTCGTTGCTTCATGATTGATGAGTTCTTTCTATAGCAATATGTTGACTCTGCCTTGGTGCTGGGTGGATAAGTCTAAAATCTGCCCGTTGAACTGTGCCTTTGTGTAGAAGCGTGCCATCCGTCATTTTGGCTTTGTTAGTTGTGTTGGGAAATGAACCATTGCGTTATCATGCCATGTTTAAATGGGTCTAGTGGGCTATATTTTTATTGCTGTAAAAATCTATTTAAAGGCCTTCTTTCTTCTTTTTCTTAGCTGCCCTGCTTTTGCCTTGAAACCCTAGTCCTCACTCTACCGTCGCCATTGTCGCCGTCATCGGAGCGCCGCTGCCTGACCATCATCGTTTCTTAGTGCCTTATTGCTTTTGCTAGTATATGGGTAGGAAGAAATTAACGAGCAAGTCCCAGGCAACCTTTGTAGACGAGGAGGCATCACTTTCTGTGATTGAAAATCAAGAATTCATGGCCATGAGGGCTGCTCAGAAGGTCTGGCCGGCTCCGACTACGACTGAGGATCAGTTGCGTGAGCTGGTCAGTGATTGCCTGATCCAGGACAAGGAGATTGCTGAGTGGAGAGCTCTAGGCCAGCATCGGGTCCCAACTCTAGGCTCTGGTGAGATTGTTCTTTTTGTCTCCTTTATCCGTGCTGGACTTTGCCTTCCTGCTTCTGCTTTTCTTCATCGCTTTCTCAATTATTTTGGGATTAGCTTGAACCATCTTACTCCCAATGTTGTCCTTCATCTTTCTGTTTTTGTTCATCTTTGTGAAACTTTTCTTGGAATTCCTCCTTCTCTTTCTCTCTTTCGTTACTTCTTTGGTCTGAAGCCCCAACCCCGCAGCGATGACACCCATGTTCTTGGTGGCTGCGGGATTCAGTTTCGTCAGGGTCATAAGGGTAGATTCTTTGATTATGACTTGGTTGATTCTATGAGGGATTGGCGTGCCGACTGGTTTTATGCCACCAATATGATCCCTCATCTTGCTGTCCATTCTTCTTCTGGTCCCATGGTTAACGACCGATGGGAAAAGAATCCCATGACGGTGGATGAGCTCCAGGCGATCAAGCCATTTTTGGAGAGGATATGTGCTCTAAAATAGCAAGGCTTGACCGGCTTTGGTATCGTTTCCAGTTTTCTTCGCCGTTGTGTTCAACCTCTGAAGGAGCGAGAGAACTATGGTTTTGAATACTCTGGAGCGGAGGACCCTTCTCGTATGGTCCCTGCCCTTGAGTTGACTGGTGAGGAGGTGCTCGAGCGCCTTCAGAAGATGTTGAAGGGAGTAAGCGTTGTCCCGCATACTGTCCCTGAGTATTGTGCTAACAACCCACCTCCTGCTGTGAGTTGTTTGTTCTTATGCTGGTACTTTTCGTATTTCCTTTGCTGTCTCCACTTTTCGCTTAATATTTCTCATCTGGTTGTTTTACTCTTTTATAGGAATTGGGGCGTAACTTCGTTGACCCGATCCCCCTTGATGACATCCCTGCCAATGTGGAGCTTGGGGAGAATCTTGCTGGGGCATCTTTAACCAGTAAGTTTCAAACCACCACGATGTTTCCTGGTGTTTCTTTCGCAGTTCTTGACACCTATGTAGAGTGTGTTCCTCGTCCAGTTCCTCGAGCTCCCCGCAGTGTCGGAAAAAGGGGGCGAACGGATTGTTCTTCTTCTGGTTTGCCTGCCACCAAGAAGTCTCGCCAATCGAGTACTCGTCCAGGTACTCAAGTTATAGTTAGCATGCTCCTAGGTGAGCATATTAATATGTTTTGTCTTTTTGTTGTTTGCTTTTGTCTCTAACCGAGTACTTTTCATCTTTTTCAGATGGCGCTGTGGTTGCCATGTTTGAGAGTGAGGAAGAGGAGGATGATGATGCGGCCCTTGTTACGCGTCGGTGAGTTGTTTTCTTGTTTTTCTGCTGTTGAACACTTCTTTTTGTTCTGACTTTGACCTTGTTCTCTTGTAGTAAGCGGTCGTCGACCTCGAGTTCTTCTGGAGCTCCGGTACTGACCACGCCACTCTAGTTGCAAGGTGGTGGTGATATTTTTGCTGCTATAGTTCCCCCTCTAAGGTCTTCTATTGGTCTTGGGGGTTTTATGAAGAAGAAGATAGCTAAGTGAGTGAATCTTGGTTAAGTTTCTTTGCTTTTATTTTCCTTTTCTCTGATTCATATTCTTATCATCAATTTTCCTTATCATCTTGCAGGCCTTCGCCTCCCCTTAACCCTCAGTCAACTTCTTGTCAGTCCTCTGGTGCGCCCCTACGTTCTGAGTCTTGAGACTCGGAATGTGCGATCGACGAGGTGGCTATGAGGGGGACAAGGTTCTCTGGTGATCCCACAACTACTGATTTGCTTGCTCCGAAGGTGACCGTGGCCGTGGTGGTGGAGCCATCTGAGGAGGTAACCAGGGCTTCCCAGGGTATGGCCCTGGTTTTGTCTTCTTTGCCTCAGCTGGCTTCTCCCTCTGCTCCTCTTCCTAGTGGCGTTCAGCATTTGGATGATGATGTGGTGCAACAATTTGATGCCACTCATCGGTTGTCAGAGCTGACCGCTGCCTGGGGAACCTTCGCGACTTCTTTTGGGGAAAAACTCCAGGTAAGTTTTTTCTGAAGCTCTTTCTTTGGATGTTCGTCTTTCTTTTGTTCTTATGTCTTGTTTTTCTCTCAGTCTTTTTCTCAGGATCATACCGGCTTCTTTTTCTCGTCTGAAACCAAGAAAAATTTGTCTTCTGAGGTTAGTGCCCTAAAAATGGAGCTTGACCTCTATCGGGCTGAGATTGAGACCAAGCGTCAAACGCACCAAAGGGAGGAACAGGCTCTCCGTGCCCGGGTGGTTGAGGCGGAAAAGCAGAGGGATGCAGCTGTGGAGGCCATGAAGAATGAGTGCAATGGTATTGCGGGTTCTTTTTGTTTCCTCTTGTATTCAAATTTTCCTTTCTGTTGACTTGTTTTTGGTGCCTGGTTTAGCTCTCTGAGTTGAAAAGCAGAAGCCCTCGGAGGGTGTTGAGGAAATGAAGACACTTGCTCACAATAGTCACAACAGGGCTGAAGAGGTAATTACTCGTGCTGAAGAAGAACTCGTGCTTGCCATGTTGATTAGGCGTGGAGCTGATAGGGATCTTGTGCAGGTCCAAAAAAACGGTTGAAGTCTTGACTGGTAAGTTGGCGACGGCTACTGAGCACTAGAATGCTTTGTGGAAATCATTTCGGTCAGTAGCCGATCTTCTCCGGACTCCATCGGATGACGGTCAATCTTGGGCTCAGTTTATTCCCCAAGTTCCAACCCGTTTCTAGGAGTTCATGAAGAGGTGTGCCCAACTATGTACCAGAAATGTTCTTGCCCAGGTCTGGGTTCTTGCTCCAGAGATGCCTCTGTCCAAGATTGCAGAGGAAGCCGAGAGTCAAGAATACCTTGATGCTGTTGAAAAGATGGAGCCTAAGGTCGAAGATTTGGCTGGGAGGATTGTAGATAATCTTAATATTGATATTTCTTCTCCTGATGATGATGCTTGATGTATTTGACCTTAGTACTCCAGCCTCTATAATAAGATATTATACTTCTTTTTGAATGAAGGTCCTTTATTTTTCGTTGATGTCTTCTTTGCCTGGATGTCTTTGATTTTGTCAAGTGCTTGTCATGCTTTTGTCTGCGCTGTGTAAACAACTCGGTATTTGTAGATCGTTGTCTTGACAAACTTTCTTGATTTGTCGAGTGCTTGTGTGGCTTTCATCTGCGCCGTGTAAACAACTCGGTATTTGTAGATTGTTGTCTTGACAAACTTTCTTGATTTGTCGAGTGCTTGTCTGGCTTTCGTCTATGACGTGTAAACAACTCAATATTTGTAGATCGTTGTCTTGACAAACTTTCTTGATTTGTCGAGTGCTTGTCTGGCTTTCGTCTACGCCGTGTAAACAACTCGAGGTAAGTAGATCTTTGTCTTTACAACCTTTTTGTTCTTGTTAGTACTGAAAAGACTTAGGACCAACGATCTCAAGCATCTTTAGCTTCTTCTTTTTAGCTTTTTGCTTAACCCGAGATGTGGCCAGCATCTGGCTCTTTACCTGGTTGTAGAAACATCTTAGGATTGGTTCGGGTGTTAGCTTATTCGCTACCCTCATCTGCGGGCTCAAGCATCTTTTTAGCTCTTTTGCTCTCATCCGGTATGCTCAGGCGTAACTTTAGCCATTTTGCTTTTTTGGATCGGGTTTTAGCTTATTAGCTACCCTCATCGGCGGGCTCAAGCATCTTTTTAGCTCTTTTGCTCTCAGTCGGTATGCTCAGGCATAATTTCAGCCATTTTGCTTTTTGGATCGGGTGTTAGCTTATTAGCTACCCTCATCGGCGGGCTCAAGCATCTTTTCAGCTCTTTTGCTCTCAGCCGGTATGCTCAAGCGTAATTTCAGCCATTTTGCTTTTTGGATTGGGTGTTAGCTTATTAGCTACCCTCATCGACGGGCTCAAGCATCTTTTTAGCTCTTTTGCTCTCAGCCGGTATGCTCAGGTGTGATTTCAGCCATTTTTCTTTTTGGATCGGGTGTTAGCTTATTAGCTACCCTCATCGGCCGGCTCAAGCATCTTTTCAGCTCTTTTGCTCTCAACCGATATGCTTAGTGAAAACAACTCGGGAAAATTCATAATAAGACATCTGTTGTCGAGGAACACCATCTTTATTGATCATGAACGTTTACATACTTAGTGAAAACAACTGGGGGAAAGCCATAATAAGACATATGTTGTCGAGGAACGCTATCTTTATTGATCATGAACGTTGATCTCTTGTGGCTTGTATATATGTTCTTCCTTGTGTTGTTTTCATGCATAGAATCTTCTTAGTTGGCTGATGTGCCATGTATTGTTGACTTCTTTTCCATCTTCAGTTATCAACTTGTACGTGCCTGGTCCGGTGACTTTTGTGACAATAAAAGGACCTTCCCATGGACTGAGTAGTTTATGGCGTCCGTTAGTTTTTTGTATTCTTCTTAGTACTAGATCTCTGATTTGGAGTGATCGATGTTGGGTATTCTTGTTGTAGTGGCGTCTTAAACCTTGGAGGCATCTGGCTGATTGAAGGGTAGCATTTACTCTGACTTCTTCCGTACTATCGAGTTCTAATCTTCAGGTGTGTTCTGCTTCTCCTTCGTCATATTGTTCTATCCTTGGTGACATCCAGATTAAGTCGGCAGGTAGTACTGCTTCTGATCCATAAACTAGGAAGAAAGGTGAGTATCCGGTGGCTCTGCTTATTTCAGTCTGTAGCCCCCATACTACTTTGGGTAATTCTTCAATCCATTTGGATCCATAGTCCACTAGTTCTTTATATAATCTTGGTTTTAATCCAGCTAGTATGAGTCCATTAGCCCTTTCTACCTGTCCGTTGGTTTCTGGATGTGCGACTGATGCGTAATCTATGCCGAAACCACAATCCTATGCCCAACTTTGGAATTCTGTAGCTGTAAAGGGAGAACCCAAATCTATGATGATTCGATTGGGCATGCCGAAGTGGTGCATAATGTCTTGGATGAACTCGACTGCTTTGGCTATGCTGTATTTTGCGAGTGGTTTGTATTCAATCCACTTGGTGAACTTGTCAGTTGCTACAAAGATGTACTCAAAACCGCCCTTTGCTTTCTTGAGAGGTCCTACTTGATCCAGCCCCCAGCAGGAGAAAGGCCAAGCAGAGGGATGTAGATCAGATTGTGAGCTGGTACATGAGCTTGTCTTGCGAACATTTGACAACCTTTGCATTTTCTGATGAGTTCTTCTGCGCCTTTCAAAGCGGCTGGCCAGTAGAATCTGGTTCGGAATGCTTTGCCGACTAGTGTTCTTGAGGTGGCATGATTTCCACAGCAACCTGAGTGTATTTCTTCTAAGATCTCTTTGCCTTTTTTGAACGAGACACATTTTAGGAGTACTCCTGATGATGCGGCTCTTCTATACAGCTTGTCCCCTACTAGGACGTAGTTCTTGCTTCTACGAATAACTCGGGTAGCCTCCACTTTATCTGCTAGCAACTTATTCTCTTTGATGTAATCGATAAAAACCTGGGTCCATGAGGTGGTGATTACCAAAATCTGGGTGCCTTTAGCTGGGAGTTCAGGGGTTATCTCACCGGGTTGTTTGATAGAGGGGGCTGATAACTCTTCTATGAATACACTGGGTGGTACCTTCGCCCTGTCAGACCCGAGCTTGGCGAGGACGTGTGCCGCAATATTAGAGTCACGCAGGACATGTAGAATTTCCAATCCTTGAAAATGTTTTTCGAGTTTTCATGTTTTAGCACAATAGGCGCCCATGTTTTCTTTGGTGTAGTCCCAATCTTTGTTGATTTGGTTGACGACTACCGCCGAATTGCCATATACGAGTAATCGCTTGATTCCGAGGGTAATTGCCACTTGGAGTCCATGGATGAGGGCTTCGTATTCTGCTTCATTGTTTGTAGCTTGCCATAATATCTGAAGGACATACTTGAGTTGCTTTCCATCTAGAGAGATGAAGAGAACGCCTACACCGGCTCCGCCTAGCTTGAGTGATCCATCAAAGTACATGTTCCAATGGTCAAGGATGGTATTTGACATAGGTTGTTGAATTTCTGTCCACTCGGCAACAAAATCGGCAAGGGCTTGAGATTTGATTGCCTTCTGTGGGGTGAAATCGATATTGAGGGCACCAAGTTCAACTGCCCACTTAGATATGCGCCCTGTTGCGTCTCTATTGTGTAGGATGCCTCCGAGTGGGAAATATGTCACCACGGTAATCTTGTGGCTTTCAAAATAGTGGTAAAGCTTGCGTGAAGTGACCAGGAGGGCGTAGAGTTGTTTTTGCACATGCGGGTACCAGATTTTTGATTCTGACAGTACTTCGCTAATGTAGTATATAGGGCGTTGTATTTATATCCGGCTAGTTCAATCGACTACGAGTAAATCCTAAGCCACTGCCTTGGTTTGGTTTTGCCATCATATTTAGAGTGGTTGGACGGCTTGAACTTGTGAGGTAGTCATATTGAAGCAAGTCTGTTTGCAAAACAGGGGAATCTATCGTGCGTTCCGGCTTCTTTGTATTCCGATTCGGCACCTCCTTCCTGCCAACTGTCGTTTTGGTGAGAGTAGTTCTGCGGGGATGTCTGAATAGGTGCTTCGCTTCTGATCTTCCTTGGTTGTTCGATTCGGTAGTTTTGACTATGGTCCCTTCTACTTTCTCTATTGTGACTTCCACTTGGTCCAAGTCTCTCGAAAGCGGACTTCCTTTGATTTTGATCTTCCTTCTTATGAGATGTTGACCTGGCAGGTAGTCTTGAGCGGGCCCTTCTGTCGTGCATCCTTAGGGCTGCTGACTAGAGGAGGTCTCGGAGCTATTCCTATTTTTCACTGGGAAGTGATGTCGCTCTGAGTTCTTCTAGTGCTTCTCGGATCTTATTGTAGGGTGTATTCGCCGCGCGTCTTTCTTTGACTTCTTGTTCTGATTTTCTTCTATCGTACTCAGCCAGATCTGACTCATATTTGATCCAAGCTTCCTTGCGCTACCTAGCACGGCATTGGTGTCCTTGTTTCAATTTGTTTCTTCTTTCTCTGGCTTGCCTCTGACTCTCGGTCTCACCATCGTGCCCCTGGATAAAGGGTGATATGTTGGACTCAGATTCATCCGATGACCTGATGTCGGGTGCTTCTGGGGGGACCAGAGGTGATCGAGGATGGTGAACCATGAATACTTCTCGTGCGTGAATTGTTCTGTTATCAGTGTTGGTTTCTACACTGTCGGAGTTGTTGATGATTTTAGTAGAGGCTTCAAGGTCGCAGATCGAGTCTCCCTCTTGGTAGGGTAGATTGCTATCGTCGTCATGCCGATTAGTTGGGTACCGCTGTCCTCAGGAACTAAATCTGGCCAATGGACGATGTAGTCTTGAGATGTTATAGTTAGTACGAGACATTTCTGAGCTCCTTTCAGTGGCATTCTAAGCACCGGATCGAGGGATCCTTCGGGCCGTGCCTGATAAGATTTTGCCATGTTGTGGAGTCCGAACGGAAAAGGACCCGACTTCTTGAAAGAACACTGAGTGTATTCTGAGTTGTTTTCTTGATAGGCTGAGGCCGCGTTCTAGAGCCCCGCCGGAAAAGAACTTGGTTTCTCGAAAGAACTCGGGTAAGACTTCATCTCAAATGCGGAGCCTGAGTTTGAGTCGGATGCGCAAAGCTGTGAAATCTGAGTTGGATCGGACATCACGAGCCGCGCGAATCTTCCAGTGAGTTGATTTGTCGTAGTCGCCAAAAAAGAAAGGTCTTCAAGGTGATCCGAATCTTCGAGGAGACGGCTTTGGAGCTTGCCATCGTCATCTGCCTCGCAAATCCATGAACCGAAGATGAAGGTTGATCCCGTTGAGAAGATCATGTTGTCGAGGTCCGTCGAGCTCTTGGATGCAGTTTCGCCGAAAGCCCCTACCTGGCGCGCCAGCTGTCGATGTTTCACCACCGATAGCCTACCATGGGGGAACCCGAGGTAGTTTGTTTGGGCTTCGGCGTATGCAGAACTCGACGGTTAATGCAAGAGACAGTCGATTTATGCTGGTTTGGGCCCTCGACCGTGATCGAGTAATAGCCCTACGTCCAATCGATGTTAGCCTTTGCGTTGGATTGATCGTAAAGTGTTGTGTTGCGTTGTGTTATCTCTTCTCTCTAGGAACTCTGCCCTCCTTTATATAGTCAGGAGGCCCGAGTCCTAGTCGGTTTACAATGAGGTTCCTAGTAGGATTATAGAATACTACTACTACTAAGTTTACAGGGAAAGAAATCCTAGTTAGACTAGATCTTCTCCTTCTTTGTGGGGTATTCCGTGGGTCCCGTATCGACACCCACCAATATCCATACCATATCCCCGCCTGGACTCCATTTTCTTTTCATCATTTTATTATGAGAGTAATAATAATCACCTATTGTGAGTAACGGCAGGTTACTCACGCTACCGAAAGCCTAAGCATAGCAACTACTTGAACCTGTACTAGTAAGACTCTTAGGACATGTATATCTATGCATGTGGTTTCCTTAAAATTCCTGTAACAAAAATGCACATAACATATATAAAACAATGATTATCCAAAAATAAGGGGTTATGTACCGGGGCTTGCCTTGGGTAGGCACGGTGTCAGCGGAGTCAGTCAGTGGTGGCTCTAGGACCTCCTCCTGCACGAGAATGTCCTCCTCATACTCCTCAACGATCTCCTCGAACTTGTGATCACCGGTGGTCACGATCTCCGCCAACTTGTTCTCTACATGCTTGCGATGATGATGCAACACTTAGCATTTAAGCAATAGCAACTCCTAAACTAAGAATACGCATACTAAGCTACTAAGCTAGCTCTAATGACTAAGGTACTAAGCTAACTATCATATTTACCAAGCAAAGTGTTGGGTTCAACTAACAAACACCTAGCTTTACAAATGAAGGATATATCTTTATTTCTACTAATGATTTAATGTATATTTGAAACAAAGAGCATTTAACTACCCTAATGCTTTGTCTATTCTAAAGCTACAAAAATTACAGTGAGCACATAATAATACAACGAAACCACCATAAAAATTTTAGGACTAAAGCTATCACCAATTTACCAAAAAAAAATTCCTACAATATTTAACCTAATAATATTAAGCACTCTCCCAAATGATTTAATAGCTCCTAGTATCAACATGTATATATATGAACTAAATACACTAATAGATAGATCACAATTTTTGGAACCTAATAAAATTTGTTTCACAATTTTTGGACACCTACATGATTTTATATGATTTATCAAAGATCAGCTAAAAAATTAAATTAGAAAACTATTTCTAATTCCTTATGAAAAAGAAAAAAACGAAATCTCCCACGCGGCCCACAGGCGCAGCCCGCGCAACACAGCACGCTCGTGCGCGAGTGCATGGCGGCCCACGGTGCGGCCCACGCGAGGTCGACCCACGCGAACACGGCCCGCAGCAGCAGAATCCCACGCGTGCTGGCGATTTTGCAAAAGAGACCTCACACTTCTTCCAAATTACAACTAAGTACTAACACTATTTTCTCATCTCTCAGAACTTCTCACTTAACCCCTAGGCTTTCCTGGAATTTCCCCGCGCGCACCCCCAGCAACTCAGTGCACGGCGACGTGGCGAGCGGTAGCACTGAGCGCCAACGTTGGCCACCTAGGACCTGCACGGGCCCACCTAATGGTTCAATCACCATCTTCGACCCGAGCGGCTACGCTAAGCGGTGGTGCAGGGTGACACCACCGGCTGGGGAAGGCTGTAGCATCGCACAACCATCTGCGATGGCGACACCACTGTTCCAGTGAGCTAGGGTAGCTACAAGCTAAATTGGTTAGCGCGTGAGCATCAGGAGGCTACCATGGATCAGGCCGAGGTGACAGTTAGGGTGGAGGATGGCGGAAGAGGGCTGGCCACATGCGGCCGAGCCATGCGGCGGTGCACCGTGGCGGCACGGTCACATCAGCGACCACGAGGAGGTGGTAGCAGTTCCACTAGCATGCTCAAGGTGGAGAGGGAGACAAGGCGAAGCTAATGGTGCACGCGAATTGATTTGGGAGGGACGGTAGGAGGGCTGCCCACATCCATGGTCGGACGCGGCCTTATCAGCACAACAATGGGGAAACTCCAAAATTGGAGCTTGGCCGTGCATGCTTCAAGGCTGGGTGGGGTCGGGCAGCGGGAGGAAATGATGGTGAAGCCTTGGATGCGATGAATTGAATGGAGGTGATCGCTTGCTAGGTAATTTGATGGCGTGGCTCGATGGTGGCAATAGAGGGAGAAAGAGAGAAAGAGAGAGATGGGGTGCGGTAGGTAGGGCTTGGCTCATCCTCGCCTTGCCAAGATGCAGTCGGTGTGAATGTGGAGGCCCACGCGCAGGCGCTAGAAGACAGGCGCGCGTGTTGTGACCGACGTGGCCCGCGTGCCGCAGTGACATTAATGACATGGCGACGGCGATCCCGACCACATGCGCATGGCAAAGGCGGCGTCGCACTGGGCTAGCAGCAGTACAGAGATGCAAAGTGAGACACATACATGATGGCAAGGCGATGACACCAGCAGCGGGTGCGGTGCGGCGCGGGGCAAGTTGCAGTGCGGCAGCACGGCGGGGCCGACGACAGCACTACTCGGCTCCGCAAGCAGCATCAGTGGCTCCACGTGCCAGGAGCCAGCGGTGGCCAAGCCACAGCTAGGCCAGAGCTACCATGGCCGACCACGTGCGGCAGTGCGCGTGCGCGCTGGACAGCCAGCATGGTGACACCCAGATTTCATGTGAGTGCCTAGTGTAGGAAAAGGGTAAGAGTAAGCTTTTAACATAAACTATTACCTCAGCACACCAGGCAGAAGATGGGGATAATCCTCTAGAATATAACTCTCCTGCTCCCAAGTTGCTTTGTCCTCCGAATAGTTTTGCCACTGGACTTTATAAAATTTTACCACTTAGTTTCTAGTAACTCTCTCTTTTTCATCCAAGATTTTGATAGGATTCTCAATATAAGAACGATCAGGTTGGAGAGGGAGTCCTTCAATTTCCACC
Source organism: Miscanthus floridulus (assembly GCF_019320115.1). Classification (NCBI taxonomy): domain Eukaryota; kingdom Viridiplantae; phylum Streptophyta; class Magnoliopsida; order Poales; family Poaceae; genus Miscanthus; species Miscanthus floridulus. The sequence continues at coordinate 58,117,068 of NC_089595.1, forward strand.
ACTTCCTCAGGAACTCATAAACACTTCTTTAATTGGAAAACATGAAAGACATTATGTACTGCTAACAAAATATCTGGAAGATGGAGACGATAAGCAACAGTACCACACCGTCCCAAAACTTTATAAGGTCCAACATAACAAGGAGCTAGCTTTCCATGGACTCCGAACTGATGCACACCTCTCAGCAGGGATACCTTTAGGTACACATGGTCACCAACTTCAAGCTACAAGGGTCTTCATCGCTTGTCGACATAAGCTTTGTGACGGTTCTAAGCAGCTTTCAAATGACTCTGAATAACACTAATATGTTCTCTTGCTTCTTTGATAAAATTAGGTCCAAAGTACCCATGGTCACCCACTTCAACCCAGTTAAGAGGTGTTCTACATTTATTGCCATACAGGGCCTCAAAAGGTGCCATACGAATGCTTTCTTGATAGTTATTGTTATAAGAAAACTCAGCTAGAGTCAAGCATTCGTCCCACCTTTCTAGAAAAGAGATGACACAAGCTCTCAACATGTCTTCAAGTACTTGATTGACCCTTTCTGTCCATTTGTCAGTTTGCGGATGATAAGCTGAACTTCTGAGGAGACGAGTACCAAGACATTTCTGAAGTTGCTCCTAGAAACAAGAGACAAAGACTAACCCTCTATCGAAAACAATAGTAAGAGGAACTCCATGCAAGGTAACAATCGGATCAAAATACAGCTTGGCATACTTCTTGGCTGAATACCTTGTATCCACCGAAAGGAAATGAGCAGACTTATTAAGGCAATCCATAATGACCCAAATAGAGTCATACCCCTTTGCCGTGCGGGGCAAACCCACAACAAAGTCCATGGAAATATCCTCCCATTTCCAAACATGGATAGGCAAGGGCTGTAGAAATCCAGGCGTACACATATGGTCCGCCTTAACCCTTCCACAAATGTCACATTCTGAGATGTATTTGGTAATATCATGTTTCATATTTGGCCACCAATACAAGTGATGCAAATCATGATACATCTTGTTACTTCCCTGAATGAATGGATAATTTGAAGTTGTGAGCTTCATCCAAAATTTTTCTCCTAAGCTCATCACTTGAGGGAACCACCAATCGGTTCTTGAACTTCACCACACCTTGATCATCAATATTGAAATGAGGACCGTGCCCTTTGGCAATTTCCTGATATGCAGAATTTCGAAGCATCTTGCCGTTGCTCTATAATAATTTGCTCAAGTAGATCTAAGACTAGAGCAATATGGGTTAACACCTCAGAATGGTTGAGAGACAAAGATTCTTCTTCAACTTGATGCGACTTCTAACTTAAGGCATCAACCATCACATTAGCTTTTCCTAGGGTGATAATGAACTTCTAAGTTATAATCTTTGATTAACTCAAGCCACCTCCGTTGCATCATATTCAACTCAGATTGAGTAAAAATATAATTGAGGCTCTTGTGATCCATAAAAATGTGTACTTTATTTCCCAACAGGTAATGTCTCTAAATTTTTAGAGTGTGCACCACTACAGCTAGCTCTAAAATCATGGGTGGGATAATTTAAGTGCTTTTTTAGCTGATGTGAAGCATTAGTGATCACACATCCGCCTTGCATAAGCACACATCTCAGTCCAGTCCTAGAGGCATCACAATACACATCAAATGGCCTATCAATATCTGGTTGGGCAAGAACAGGAGCAGAGGTAAGAAACTTCTTCAGCGCTTGGAAAGCTTCTTCACAAGCTGGACTCCATACAAACTTGACATCCTTCTAGAGCAACTTGGTCATTGGTTGAGCCATTTTGAAAAAATCAGGGATGAAGCACCGATAATACCCAGCAAGACTAAGGAACTGACGAATCTGATGCACTGACTTTGGAGATTTCCAATTTAACACATCTTGCACCTTGCTTGGATCCACAAAGATGCCTTTTGGTGTTAGGACATGTCCCAAAAACTGCACTCGATCCAACCAAAACTCGCACTTGCTGAATTTGGCATACAACTGGTGTTCCCTTAACCGAGTCAGTACTATCCGAAGATGACTGTGCATGCTCTTCATTGTCCTTAGAATATATCAATATGTCATCAATGAACACCACTATAAACTTATCTAACTCTGGCATAAAGACTGAGTTCATGAGGTACATGAAGAATGCATGAGCATTGGTGAGACCAAAAACATGACTAGGTATTCATAAAGCCCATATCTAATAGAGAAAGCTGTCTTTGGTATATCTTATGGCCGGATCTTAATTTGGTGATACCCAGAACGAAGATCAATCTTCGAAAACACCTTGGCACTAGCCTACTGATCGAACAAAGTATCTATACAAGGTAAATGATACTTGTTCTTAATGGTTACCAGTATTGAGAGGGCGATAATTCACACACATCCGAAGAGTGTCGTCCTTCTTCTTCACAAAAATAGCTAGACCACCCCATGGTGAAGAACTAGGATGGATGAATCCTTTCTCCAACAATTCCTCTAGCTGCTTCTTCATTTCTGCCAGTTCCTTTGGAGCCATGCGGTAAGGACGCCATGAAATAGGAGCAGTACCAGGTTCTAACTCAATTGCAAACTCAACCTCCCAATCCAGTGGTAACCTAGGTAAATCCTTAGGGAAGACATCTAGAAACTCATAGACCATAGGAATAGAGGCAAGATTAGGAGATGCTTCAGTATGAGCAACAACTAGTAGGGTGGAAACTAAAGACATAAGGAGAGACATTCTATCCTCAGAAGAAGGAAGCTTCAACTCAACAACTCTCTGCCTAAGGTTCAGGATTACCCCATAAGTTCTCAACAAGTTTAGTCCCACAATTGCATCTATGCCTTGCCTAGGCAGCACCATGATCTGGAGACGATAAGAGTGAGTTGCTAGCACTAGTCTTACTATGTTCATCCAAGTTTTAACGCATAACTACGCACCCGAAGTTCTAATTCTATAGGCAATAGGAATAGCCATAGTAGATATATTATGCCTTTGTGTAAACCCCATACTCATGAATGAATGTGAAGCACCAGAATCAAATAATACATATGCTAGATGGGAATCAATGGTGAATATACCAGCCATCACAGGCTCTCCCTATGGGATCTCCTCAGCCTTAATGAAATTAACCTGTCTCGAGCGGCTCACAGGGCACCTTCTTCCTGATGATAGTCCTCTTGACCAAACGAGAGTTGTCTGAAGATTGAGAAGACTAAGTAAACTGGTTCTAGGGGCACTCACGAGCATAGTGGCCTTCCTTGCCACACTTGAAACAAGCACCTAGGCTTGTTCCCCTATCCCTGACGAGGTGGAACCTGCTGTCCCTAAGGCTGCTGCACCTGCTGAGTAGGTGCACGGTACTGAGTGGGAGGTGCTTGGTGAGTCCGCTGAGTCTAGGCGAGATGACTGTTCACCCGGAGAGTGATAGGACACCCTCATCACAACTTGTACCTTATGAGACTAGTGCGTGACTACAATACCCAGTGATCACCCTCTTGCGCTTCCACTCAGCCTAAGAGTAACAGCTGAAGTCCCTCCATAGCAATGGCAACATTCATCAAAGCACCAAAGGTCTAATAGCCCCCTGTATACAGCTTCTCTTGCAAGATGTAAGAGAAACCATGATTGAAATGGTACATCTTATTCTCATCAATGTCCACATGAGTCCTAAGCATACTATGCAAGATGGTTGAACTTGTTCACATAGTCCATCACAATCATGTTTCCTTGCTTCAGCTCTAGAAACTAGGATAGCTTCCTATTCAACAAACCAGTAGGAATATAGTACTGATGGAAAGTAGTGGTAAACTCCTGCCAAGTCACATGGTGGTCCATAGGCTACATGGCAGTTGAAAGTATCCCACCAAGCACTGGCAGATCCCTGAAGCTGCTGTGCAGCAAAGCACACCTTCTGCTCATCAGTCACATTGAGCAGCTGAAACTTCTGCTCCAGAATACGAAGCCTAATGCTCCACATCTAGAGGCTCAGCAGTCGGCATGAACGTGGGTGGGTGTGTCCCCAAAAAGTCCTGATAGGAACAGGGCCTATTGGGACAGCAGGCACCACCCCCGTTCCCGCCATTGCCACCAGGGCCTCCAAGGGCGAAGCCACCAATAGCCTGTGCCAGCATCTCTAGGGCATGGGCTGACTTGCGACGAGCAGTCAACATCTCAGCCATCATCTTGGCATGGGTCATCGGAGGCGGTGGTGGTGGTGGAGGAGGACCAAGGAATGGGGCCTTGTGGCTCTCCCCATTGGCATTGCCATTATCATCGCCACGACCATTTTTGCCTTGGTCTTCACCAAGACCACGGCCCGTCCTAGCACTGGTGCTCCCGTGACCAGACCTTAGGTTCATCTATAAATAGATAGGAACCCACCATTAGGGACCAAGCCTCCCTATTTAGAAACAAAAGGCTAAAAAGATGATAAGGCCCAATAAATGGTTACTAGCGAGACTCTTCCTTAAGAGTTAAAGCATTTCTCTTTATTTATTATCCTATCAATTTACTATCCATAAATTATACATGTGGGGGAGTTTAGTTTAAGTTAATTTCTTTCTTCATGATGCATGGATTGACCTATTTGTTCGCTCAAGCCTAGAATATAGCATCATTCGTATAAATTTTTTGACACATCGTACTCTCACTTTCTATAAGCTAACTATTCTTACACAGAGTAGTTAGTGTTACCTATAGAAGATTGATTAGATAAAACCACTGCTACTATCCTAGATAGACCATATTATTAGGGCATATACTTATTTACAGTAATTTATCGCATCCTACTTTTCACAAAGCTTTTGTTGGTCAAATTTTATGTTTTGAAAAGAGTTTTTAAACTCGTAGACTCATTATTGGCTCTGATACCACCTGTGGCAGAACCTGTCCAAAATAACACGCTTTCGGAGGTGCTCAGTCTTCCTACTAGACACTAAGCACCTCGAAAGTGAGCTACATCAGGACAGTTTCGTCGAGCACACCCCAAGGAAGAACTCGAAACAATCCATGCTTTACATCTAGAATCCAATAATGAGTATGAGCTTACAATACTTAGTCCATTTCATACAACAAGAGTTCTTGGAAATTATTTATTATAATACCAGAGTTTAGAGTGCGATAATTAAACAACGGAATGAAAATAAGCATATAGCAAAAACGATACAAGGATCCGTCTGTGCCCACTAGAAGAATCCTGCACTACAAGAGCTACTCCTTAAGCTACACCTGCAACAGGGGTAAAATAAATCCTGAGTACACAATGTACTCGTAAGACTTACCTAACTAATGGGAATAGTTTCCTGACTCCAAGGAGTATGATAGGCAATATGGGTTTGCTGTTTTCTTTTGTTTGCGGAAAGCATTACTAATAGTTCATCCTTACTAGTCAAGTTTTATTAGCAGTCATGATTACTTCATTATCTAACCATTCTAGGTAAGCACTTGTTCTACTTTCAAGCAAGGGTTGAGCAATCAGAACCATTTCACCATCTTTCATTTTCTAGTTCTTACTACGATGCTAGACCATAGCCAAGTCGTACCGTCTCATGGAAATGGCGATTCGTGAACCAATGTATCCCAGCTGGGTATGCCAAAAAACACACCCCGTTTGTACTCTAGGCACAAATAAGACCAACCCATTCTACTCCTGTCGAGGGGTCCAGGTCCCCATCTAAACATGGACTCCAAGCCCCCCACACACGAGACCCAGTCTCAGCATGGTGCTTAGACCTTCACCCTTCTCCGCCTCCAATCAGTCGGTCCAGAAAGAGCCAGAACCCATGACATGAGCGTAATGAGCCTTCCCACTCCCACAAGCAAGTATGTGCTCAGGATAATAAGTCTGTGACCTGGCTACCATCCACAACAACGGACGGTCCTTAATCGACACGAACAGGAAAAATAGTGTAACCAAGTTAAGCCCCGTTGGCCACGGGACACAACCTGTTACACCCACCAATATCCATACCATATCCCTGCCCGGTCTCTATTTTTTTCATCATTTTATTATGAGAGTAATAATAATCACCTATTGTGAGTAACGATAGGTTACTCACGCTACCGAAAGTCCTAAGCATAGCAACTACTCGAACCTGTACTAGTAAGACTCTTAGGATAGGTATATCTATGCATGTGGTTTCCATAAAATTCCTAGTAACGTAAATGTACATATAACGTATATAAACAGTGATTATCCAAAAATAAGGGGTTATGCACTAGGGCTTGCCTTGGGCAGGTGTGGTGTCAGCTGAGTTAGTCAGTGGCGGCTCTGGGACCTCCTCCTAGCATGAGAATCTCCTCCTCGTACTCCTCGATGATCTCCTCGAACTCGTGATCGCCGGTGGTCATGATCTCCACCAACTCATTCTCTATATGCATGCGATGATGATGCAACACTTAGCATTTAAGCAATAGCAACTCCTAGACTAAGAATACGCATACTAAGCTACTAAGCTAGCTCTAATGACTAAGGTACTAAGCTAACTATGATCTTTACCAAGCAAAGTGTTGGGTTCAACTAACAGACACCTAGCTTTACAAATGAAGGATATATCTTTATTTCTACAAATGATTTAATGTATATTTGAAACAAAGAGCATTTAACTACACTAATGCTTAGTCTATTCTAAAGCTACACAAATTATAGTGAGCACATAATAATACAATGAAGCTACCATAAAACTTTTAGGACTAAAGCTATCACTAATTTACCACAAAAATTCCTACAATATTTAACCTAATAATATTAAGCACTCTCGTAGATGATTTAATAGCTCCTTATATTAACATGTATATATATGAACTAAATACACTATAGATAGAGCACAATTTTAGGAACGTAACAAAATTTATTTCACAATTTTTGGACACCTACATGATTTTATATGATTTATAAAGATTAGCACAAAAATTAAATTAGAAAACTATTTCTAATTTCTTATGAAAAAGAAAAACAAAATCTCCACGCGGCCCACAGGCGTGGCCCGCACGACACAGCGTGCGCGCGAGCGCGTGGTGGCTAACGCGAGGCTGGCCCACATGGAGACGGGCCACGGCGAGGGAATCCCACGCGTGCTGGCGATTTTCCAAAAGAGACCTCGCACTTCTCCTGAATTACAACTAAGTACTATCACTATTTTCACCTCTCTCAGAACTTCTCACTTAACCATCTGGCTTTCCTGGAATTTCCCCACGCGTACCCCCGGCAACTCAGTGCACAGCGGCGCGGCGATCGGCGGCACTGAGCGCCTACGCCAGCCACCTAGGACCTGCGCTGGCCCACCTAATAGGTCGATCACCATCTCCGACCCGAGTGGCTACGCAAAGCAGTGGTGCAGGGTGACACGACCGACTAGGAAGGCTGTAGTGGTGCATGGCCATATGCGATGGCGGCGCCACTATTCCGGTGAGCTAGGGTAGCTACAGGCCTAATTGGTTAGCGCGTGAGCATCAGGGGCTACCATGGATCAGGCCAAGGTGATGGTTGGGGCAGAGGATGGTGGAAGAGGGCTGGCCACGTGTGGCCACACCGTGTGGCGGCGCTCCATGGTGGCAAAGTCACGTCAACAATAATGGGGAGGCGGTAGCGGTTCCACTGGCATGCGTAAGGTGGAGAGGGAGACAAGGTGAAGCTAATAGTGCAGGCAAATTAGTTCAAGAGGGATGGTAGGAGGGCTGCCCACATCCATGGTCGAACACGGTCTTACCAGCCGACGACGGGAGGAAACTCCAAAATTGGAGCTTGGCCATGCAGTGCTTCAAGGCTGGGTGGGGTCGGGCAATGGGAGGACATGATGGTGAAGTCTTGGATGTGATGAATCAAATGGAGGTGATTGCTTGCTAGGTACTTTGATGGCATGGCTCGACGGCGGTAGTAGAGGGAGAAAGAGCGAAAGAGAGAGACAATGGCGTGGTAGGTGGGGCTTGGCTCAGTCCTCGCTTGGTGGGATGCGGTCGGTGTGAACGTGGAGGCCCATGTGCAGGCACTAGCAGATAGGCGCACGCGTTGCGACCGGCATGGCCCGGTGCCGCAGAGCCATTAATGACAAGGCAATGATGAGCCCGACCATATGCGCACGGCAGAGGCGACATCGCACTAGGCCGACATCGGCATAGAGATGTAGAGGGAGACACGGACATGACGGTGAGGTGACGGCATAGGTAGTGGCTATGACGCGGCGCGCGGTGAGTCATAGTATGGTAGCATGCTGGGGCTGGTGGCAGCACTGTCTGGCTATGCAAGCTGCAGTAGCGGCTCCGCACGCCAGGAGCCAACGGCGGCCTGGCCACAGCCAGGCCAGAGCAGCCATGGCCGACCATGTGCAGCATCGCTCATGCACGCTGGACAACCAGCATGGCGACACTGAACGCCCGAGCATGGTGACCGTGCCCACGTGGCCAACCAGCCCAAAACCATGTCGTGCTTGAATTTTAAAAAGCCTATAAAAACTAAATGGTTGCTTCTGGACCTAAACCATCTTCCCATGCTCAAGAAGACATATGAGACTACCAAATCTAGCTATAACACTACACCACCCTTTAACCCTAATCTCTCAAAATAATTTGCTAAACATAGCAATGTCTAGCTGTTGACAAACTTGGAAATTTTCTAAGTTTTTGAGCTGAACTTGATTTCAATTTACAATTTATAGGCTAGTAGAAATATTAGTTAGAAATATCATTTTTCAACAGCAAGTATTTCATTGTCATCTATAAAGTTTGTACTTCAAACTTTATTTAAGTATCACACACATATTCTATAGTATTTTTAGTTAATAAAAATTGGTTTTCAACCCTACTTGATATATATGAGTTATTGAATCAACTTTCATTTAACATTTTTATTGATCATTTTAAATTACGAGAAATTTATCTACACATTCTATCACATGCATTAACACATAAACATGATGCTCATGACATGTTTTAGTAAATGATTTAGGGTGTAACATCGAGGGTGTTACAATTGCAAACTCCAATGTGAACTCAAGGTCAAAGAGAAGATTTTAAACATGGATAGGCGAAGTTAGAATCTACCGGACAGTCCGCCACTTCTACCGGTCCATTCGATAAGTGTGCAGAGACAACAGATTGAGTGGGAAATGAGCTATCTTCCATTAAGGGCTATGGCCCACATGTCAGCACGAAGTAGAGGCACTTCTCAATAGCTGACTCTCAGCTCCACTCACTCTCCCACTCTCTGCATTTCCCTCATCCTCCCTCTCTCTCTCTCTAGAATGAAGAACAAGAAAGAGAAAGCAAGAACAAGAGTGAGAAAGTGAAAAGGATGGAGGAGAGGAGATAGGTCAAGCCTACCAAGGGTAGCAAGATCAGCTAGGGATCAAGATCAAGGACCTCAACCACTTCATATTCCATGGTTAGCTCAAGAGCACTCTCTTCTCATCATCTTGAGATCAATCCCTAAACCCTAACTCAAGTCTTCCCTCTTGCATGGATGGATCATGAGGACTACTTAATGAGAAGTAATCTAAGGGTAAGAATCAAGTATGCTACAACTCAATACTCTCGAGATTTGGTTTAGATTTCCTCTCATATGGATTATTGGATATTTGTGCAAGACAACAAGAAATCTCTCCATTTAGCATGGAAGCAAGGATGGCAAGTGTTGGATCTCCAACCTTGATGACAAGGAACTCATCAAGAGCCCAAGCTAAGGTGCCATGCCCAATCTCTCTTTGTCTTAAGGATTTTCTCTTGACTAAGGAATCACTAGTTACACTAGTTAACCCAAGCCAAACCATAAGTAACCTAAGCCTACTTACCTACCTAAGATGCACTAGGATACCTGACACATTTATGAAGCCCCCAACCCAAGATCTAGGCATGAACCCCAAGGCTTTCACCCAAGAACCCAAGAGCATAGGTTCTATCGCCCATCTGATGGAGTGTCCGTGGTAAGGATGGAGTGTCCGTCAATCCTGAGTCTAGTCACCAACAGCCTAACCGGGTGTTCGGCTGGCTGGCTCGGCTGAACAGGCGGTAAGTTCCCTTCACATGAACAGTGTCTTCCAGCCAGAACATTATTTTTCTCTCACACCAAACCAGCCGAAACAGTATTTTTGCTTTTTTTAGGTCAGCCGAACAGGCGGTAAGTTCCCTTCAGAGCGACACAACGGAGTGTCCGCTGAATTGTAGAGGTGACACCGGAGCATCCGTCACTCACAGTGGATCGTTCGATGAATTATAAAGAATAGTTACTCAGTAACCCAAGAGTACCCAGTTCATTCCGGAGCGTCCATCGGTCGCTCGGACCATCTGATGTTAACAGTGAACCATAGGAATGACTAAGTCTTGAACCTATCGGAGTCTCCATGACCTCCCATGGAGAATCCACCAACCTGTACAGAGCCAAAACATAGGCACCTCACCCGTGTACCCGGTACAGCGAAGTGTCCGTTGCTTAGGACGGAGTGTCCGCCGGTCATTGAGAATGTGAGTTTGTTTAGGTAACCTACCGAAGGGACCGATCGCTATTTGATGAGCCTAGCCATTAATGCTGCAATAGTAGTAGAGCCATAATTAGATATCTCTCCCAAGTTCCTAATAAACTCCAAATCTCTTTATCTATCGCGCAACCGTCTCCAATCATCGGATACTCTCTTCTCGGGTTGGGTTATCTTGACTAGCGAGAATCGTGTGCGAGTCGTCACCGCTAACTTGTAATCGTCGGGACCGGAAGCACTACCAGGCAGGCACCCCACTACTATGAACCTTATTTTGGATACTTATCAAGTTTCATTATGAGTTATGCATTTCAAGTAGACATGGATAGTAATTAATCTCGTTCACCTTACACTTAGAGTCACTCTTTAATCTGTTAGAAGCCTCCCATCTAAACAATGGGAATGGGAACGCTTAATTGCTTATTGTTTAGTTGTTTTGCAACGGTAGAAGTCGAGTATGAGAAGGGAACTCATTCTCGTGCGTGTAGGATGCTACACTTGGATAATTGATTACTAAAATCAATGATGGTACAACTTGACTTACTTCACTAATCTGGCTCAGGTATAATATCACTAAAGGTTATAAACTTGGACACCACTTTGGTAACTTCGCTCATGCGAGGGGTATGTTATTGTGAGTGTAGGATCTCAAACGACGTAGCTCATGGAGCAGTTAAGGACCATTTATTAGGATACGTGAGTCCGAGTAACCACCTATACAGACCACATGTCGCGGATGGGTCGACAAGCCAAGTAACTAATTGCGACCGGTTTATCCGTAAAACTGGCAAGGGAGTGGCGTCGGTCGGGAATGTCCGAGACATTGACCGGGCACCAGTCGAACCTTTCATAGGACACTCGGGCTGGATTAGGGAAAGGTTGGAGAACGGGAGGCAACCCTTACTATCGGGCCTGGTGTATGAAGGTTAGTGCCGTTCCTCCGTGTGGGTACAGTTGTACACCTTTGTAGAGTTCGAAAGCCTGAAGTCTCTCAGGATGGAACCATTCGGTTGTTCCTACTTTCTATACCCATGATAGTGTAATTGATGGAATATGAGCACCCTTGATTTATATATGTTATACGACTACTCTCGTTCTAGTGTTGGAACATTGCATGTCATTTAAGAAACACCATGTACTCTACGCAAATAGACAAATACCTATTAATACCCGTTACATCCACCAAATATCTATGTGTTGGAATTAAGTCATGCGAGTACGAAATGTACTCACGGCGCTGCCATTAAGTTGTTTTGCAGGTACGCGATATAACGGGTAGAGCCACAGCTCTAACCACCGCTTGTATTGTAGCACTTGGAAGGGGCGTTCCGATGGTGCTGCAAGTTAACTCCGAAGTTCACTTATGAGCGACCATAAGTGTTAACTCTAGTTGGAATAAGTACTCATGTCCACGGGTCGGACTGGACAGTGAAATTTATGTAATCTACTTTGAATACATTAATCCTAGATGTAATAATTGGCTGTTATCCATCAGTCATGTGTCTGTTTATTATCTGGACCACTGCATGCCACTCAACCTGATCCTGAAGAAGAGTTGCTGAGTGCGCTCCTAGGGGCCTCGCAGTGGGAGCAACAACCCCCCTGCCGCTCGAGTCGTAATAGGCTAGGCGTGCGACATACATCGCTGCCATGCTAACCCGCTGGATGTCGCTAGACTATCTTTGTCGCGTCCCTTCCCTTCCCACCCAACCGCCTTCCCCCACTACCTAGCTGGCGGTGCCACTGCGCCTTGCCCTAGTCTCCCCCGCGTCTGCCACCATCACTAGGCCGGTCTTCTCCCCCGACAACCCCCTCTAATAAGCCCGTTGGATTCAAGTAAGACTCCGAACCCCCAAACCCAAACCCTAAATTTGCTGGAGTTAATGAAGAAAACTACATGCGTTCTTAGATTGGGCAAAAATTCGATTGAGAAGAAACTTTGAATCACTCGAATGAAGTTTATCTTTAGAAAGGAAAAACAAAAATACAGTTGAATGTGTGCGGATTCCTCGTCATAAAGGACCGGTGTTCATTCTCTTGCATTGCCGACAGTACAGAGCTAAAAATATGGATTTGGATCCTCAATAGTGGTGACTGTCAATTCGGGGGAGGGGGGAGGGCGGCCAGATTGATATGGATGGATGGATGATGGGTCGACGGGTGATTGGTCTCCTTCATTCGCTCGTGGCGGAGTCGATGGATGGATGGAAGGGACTGTAGGGTAGGGTGGCGCCTTGTTAGCCGCCCCTTTCTGGTGAAGACGATTAGATGGCCATCGCTCGCCTACCCGTGTCCATCTGCCGTATGCTATTGCTAACGCTAGCTAATCCCGTCGTCTTCTTCTTCCTGATGCCTAGTAGCCATGGATGCATGGATCAATGCAGAGCCGCCGTAGCCAAGCAATTAAGCAACCAACGAGATGATCGGCGTACGACATTTTCAGTCATGTTTCTCTGCTTTAGTTCCGTACTGCAAGAAGCTTTTATTTACAGAAGAGAGATGACGAAAGAATGTGCTTGCTTGTTGACGGCCATTTGTTGTTAACGCGCCTCCTGATCTGATTAGCCCATACAAACGGATCGCCGGATCGGCTTTATCATATAGCTTCTTCATTTTGCTACACAGGGCTTTGCGGTCCATAGTTCCGTATGATTGACTCTGTGGAGTGTGTGTTGTTGCTCACCTAACGGAAAACTGAAGCGGAACCAACTAGGATCGTGTCCTCTCATCCTTTGGACTGACTGCATGCCATCTTATCAGAATGTTTTCTCTGACTCTGAGGTCTGAGCAACCTTACTACACACCCTTCACAAGGAATTCTGAATCGTTGCTACTTAACCGCAATCTTAACGAGTGTTTATGAGGCAGAGGAGGACGGTACAGTCTCCTCTTGCACAGTGAAAGTGACATTTAGATGTTCATATCTTCAGTGTACGGACACTACCATGCAAAAAGACTAAAAGTGGGCACGCTGGGCCTCCCCTACCACTACCAGTGAACTTCAAGAGGCACATTCATGGATGACAACACCACTATACCTAACAAATTGTTGTCTTTTACTCTCTCTCTCTCTCTCACTCACTCCTCTCTCTCTCTCTTTGACAGGTTTGGATTGGATCCACACATCATGCTGTATACACATGTAGTTTAAGGCTTTTGATCAACTCGTCTTAAGAAAAATATTGACACTCAATTCCCCCCATATCTGAGAGGGAGTACTCTCTCCATCTAAAATAAAATTCAACTTCTAAAGTTATTCTAAGTCAAACATTTTTAGGTTCGACTGAATTTATCAAAAAGAGGACCAATGAGCACCAATGTTTATGACAATACATTGTTATTATTAGATACACCATGAAATATATCTTCATAATATCTTGTTTGATGTCATAAATAATGTTAGTGTTCATTTCTATAAAGTCAGTCAAACTTAAAGTAGTTTGACTCAGGACAACGTTGCTGATTTATTTTGGGATAGAGTGAGTAGTACGTAACAAGGAGTAGGCGTGTGTTCTACTATACATACGAACATTTACATTCATAACTTGACCATGAGTTTCAGTTTTAGACATCTAAGTGCAAGTTATATCTATACAGAGACAAAGCTTCATTATCCCTTCTTTACCACGGACCATGAAGGGTATCTAACTGTAACAATAGTACCGATAACCATCACTCACTGGGGCTTTTGTGCAAAATTTCCTCGAAATGTCTGCATCTAACTTGTACAAAAAATACCTATTTCATTTTCTTTGGTGATGAATTAAACTATTTTTTTTTCTCGTGATGAACAAAAACCAGTGGTTTTGTGATACACTATTTTTAACACATATAGAAATAATTTCCCTAGGTTTTCGAGAATAAATAAATAGACATAATCATTCCTGAACAACATTATCTGAGAATTGTTTTCAATAAAAAAACGTACTCCTTAACCGTTGTTTCTGTTGACTCACAGGCTAGTGTTCCCAGGCAGAGTTGGGCGGTCTCATCTTGCCAATTGTCTGAAATTGTGACAGTGACCTTCAGACATTCATCTTCGATGGCGATACTGCCATCGATCTGTCAGTCTAGCTGACCTTCAGTGTACGTAGACACTGGCTTGCAAATTGACAACGGCACTGTACGTGGCCATCGCCTCACTAGCTACCAGCAATGTTCTTGAAGAAGCACATTGATGGATGGACAGGACCAGCCTACCTAATAAGTTGCTCTGTTCTATTCTCATTCTGGTCAGCTTTGGATTGGATCGACCCAATATGCAATTATGCAGGGAGGTGGTTTACGGCCTTCGGTCTTATACTAGGAAAATGTACGTGTGGAGCGGTTTGAGATGCACCGGTGCTGGTTTGGTGTACAAAAGCGTCATGATGGCGAACTTGACCTGAAAAAGATAGTGTAACTTTTTTTATGAACCGAAATACATGTACAGGGGGTGTAGATAGTTAAGAGTTGATTTTTTTTTATAAAGGGAGGATTATATTAAATCACAATCTCTTTACATCAGATAGTTAAGAGTTGTAGCCTAGCTTAATAAAAAACAATGTCCCTATGGCTTTGTTGGGTTTTAATAAGTTGATCTGATTCCTCTTTAACGAGGATAAAGCTGGATACTTCTTTCCTTTGTTAAAAAAAATTAAAATTCCCAGGTGCTTCCACTAAAACTTGATATTGTCATAAGAAGGTAGTTCCACATGCAAGGGGCAACCTTTAGCCCTCCCCCAGGCACCACCACCCAAAAAAACTTTGTAAAAGAAAGGTCTAATTTCAGCTCTGCATGTCATCATATGGAAATATTTGTGTATTTCTTTTACATAAAATAAAAAAAACATTAAATCTAATAGGACAGATGATGGAACTAGGACGATGAGGTCGATAATCTGGAGTTAATATCCCCGCAAGGAGTGCCCATGAGCACCCTGACCCTTGCAGATAGTAACCATAAGTTGACCTCCTGCCAAGTGAAATTGACTCCTGCAGTGGCGATCTTCTCATGACCATTGTCGAAGTCATTGCAGGTGACGACAAGCTCCCAACCAAACGTTAGTGATGATTTTGCTAGTAGATTTATTTAGCCAAATCTAAAAAAAATGTTTCACTATAGATGAGGAATGGGTCCTCTCTCCTTGCCATCGGTGGTCTCGCCAGAGAGAAAGAAGGAGAGGCCTAGGCAAGGTGCTCTAGATGGAGGTGACGGGCGGCGGCTTTGGTAGCTCTTTGCAAGGACCGTAGGATGGATAATGGTCTACTTGGTTTTACTCTTTTTTAATCCACTTACATCCACAATTTGTCATCTTACTTAGCCCCTAGAACAATTGAAAACACTAAGACTCTTCACCCACTAGTACCATTTTTGCAATCTTTTTATTTAGATCTTAAAATTTAATAACAACATGCTACAACTATATTTTTAAAGAAAAATAGTCTATTTAATCGTGCAAAGCTGCTTGGTGTGACTCAAGAACTCAAGAGGCCAGTCACATGAGGTTCCTTAGCAGTTAGCATCAGGGACGAAGCCAGCGGTGGGGCTAGGGGGGCTTCAGCCCCCCCTACCCATCCTGAGCACGTGGAGTTTCCCTAAGTCCTCCTTTAAAATTTTATGCATACATATATTAGGTAGGAGGGGCTAAGGGTTAAGAGAAGATAAAAAAACCTCTATTCTTTTGTTCAGCCCCTCCTAAATTTTTTTCTGGCTTCGTCACTGGAAACCACCAGGCCCTGGTGCATGACTATTTGGCAGACATCTGGTCACTCCCTCAATTTCTTCTTGACTGAATTCTTCATCCAAATTTCCCAAGTTATGAGGAGTCAGGAGACATCTGATCCAAATTTTGACGCGAACTATTCTAACTCGTATGAGCATGGGTTATATATTATTTATATATGTCCGGACGGAAGAAACCCTCATTGTCTGATAGTTAGAGAGAGACCGACCAAAAAAATAGATAGACAAAAAAATAGGCTGAAATTTTGCCTCTTTATTATTAGGTAGGTATAGATATAAATATAGATATAGATATATATATATAGATTAGGTATAGATTAGGTATAGATAAGGTGAAGGTGAACTTATCCCATGATGAGGTCAAAATTCTTATTAAATCTATGGGAAAATACAATTGTAATTTAGTTTTAGGCTGACAAAACTGGCCTAGCCTATTACGGGTGGGAATCTTGCCGAGACCGTGATTCACTCATCTGGACTTGAAATACAATGGTGAAATTCACTTTGCCATTTGATAAAGTGGCCTAGACCAGTTTGGTCGGTTTTGGGAAACCAGATTTGCTGGTATTCAACATTTTTGGTTGTCAATACTTTGTTTAATTAGGATCTGATGTGTTGCGATCAATCATGTATTCAGCAGCATCATATCGTTGTAGTACTTCTCCGTTACGTCGTTCCTAAACGTGCAATCCACGGCATGATCACAAAAGCCTAACTAGGGGTTCGTACGTGTAAATAAGGGCCGTTTTATGGTACACCTAATTAGAGTGCAACTCATTGTTGCTTCCGAGATTAATTAATGTAACCAATATACTATAATCCATGGTTGTTTGGAGGTGTTTATGTCATATATATATAGCTAGAAGCATACCCCGCTCGTTGTTGCGGGAATTACATACTAGTAGATTGCGTGGCATGACGACGTGGATAAAAAAATGTCTATGTATCTTGCTAATATGGACATTACAATTGCATGTGCTAGTGGTTTTTAATTGTGTCATTGTGTGTGATAGTACATTACCTAGTTGAATAGTTTGCATGTTGAGATAAATGGCCCTGTTCGGCTTACCTCATATTCGGTTTGTTCGGCTTATTTTTTCAGCCGGAACAGTGTTTTCCTCCCACAACAATTCAGCTAGAACAGTGTTTTTCAGCCAGTTTCAGCCAAGTTTCAGACCAGCGAACGGGCATATATGGTTGTGGAGTTTTGCTGCCTGTGCTAGTAGATTTTAATTGTGTGAGATAGTGTATTGCTTAGTTGAATGACTTGCATGTTGAGAGAAATATGATAGTAGAGTTTTGCTTTATAAGAGTATATATAAGTTAAGATACATGCGCGTAGCGCCAACGGTTTGAAAGGATAACTAGCTCAAGTAGTTACTGGGCTTGATGGGCCAGCAATCTCCGTACGTGCTTTCATTCTTGCATGCAACGGCCTTCTTTGCTTTTATGGTACAGTGTAGTATGTTAGCTTCGATTCATCTGCTCAGTGCTCACGAACTGTTCAGCGACAGGGAGCTCTTTTTTGTTTTTGTCATCTGCTACTAGAACTCGGCCATATTCGCTTGTGCTATTCAGCCGGCTTTAATCTGTATAAATCAGTCGAGGAACATTATTTTTCTCTCATAACAAACTAGCCGTACAAATCAGCCACAGCAGCAATAAGTCTTGCCGAACATGGCCGAAGTTGTTGCTGCCAAAGAATTTCATCATTTTTCAATGAAACTCCTGCGTGCTCTCTAAAAAGGCCCGAATACCATTTGGCATTTGTAATGGGCTCTAGTGTAAATTCAAGTTAGATGTGGGTACAAAAATTTTACAGTTCAAAGTACGTCGGAGGTAGTAGAAACAAACTGGACACAGGCTGTGTCGGATTTTATGTTGCCTCGTCATGAGAATAAGAAAATCCCGCCAAACTTCTTGCAATATCGATAATTCTTTTCACTGCGTAGACACCAAGGCTACGAGATTAAACTACTGTGCTGCGGTTTAGAGGCCACAGTCGCGATACCACACCGCGGTCATAAAACACGGCGGTAGCCACACTTGAATGGGTGAGGTCATGAGATGGAAGACAAACATTCAATGTCCGTATCTAAATCCAAACATTCAATGTCAGTATCGTATCAAAATCCAAAATACTCAAGGGTATAAAATGGATATTGATATCAGACGCATCATCCAACATTATATTCGTATCTGACTCCAAATTAAAAAGAAACAACTATCCATATTTGTATCCATGCGTATCTAATCGACTTTCATCCTTAGCGTGGATTGGGGAACTTGCGGGCAGCATTTCCATTTGAATTAGCGGTCGGCCATGTTCAGATCAAGTCCTAATAATAAGCAAACAGTCCTTATATATATGTCACAACAACGTGGCCCAGCTGGCAAAAAGAAAATGTAAATCTGAAGAAAAAACAACCCACAAGGCCACACGTCAGCTATCGTATTGATATATAGTTTTGGGTGGAAATTTTACGGTTGTTCATTTCCTTCGAGATAAGACATCAAGAAGGTAGAAACGAGACAACAAATTTCTGGAGGAGTCAAAAGTGGATTATTCCTTGATGATGTTTCTAACCATGAACATTGGCTACGCTCAGAAACACACAATTACTCTGATCGAACAATGTCAAATTCGAACACCTTTTGGTTTTATGAACCGAGATCTTCAGGTTTGAATCCAGCGCGGCACAAGTGATCTAGGAATTCGTTAGCATTGTCTTCCATCTCTTGGACAATCGACTCTGCGATAGGGGATCTCATCTGTGCACGTCAGCTGCCGGAGGAGCAGGCGGCACACCGGACAAGCCCATTCTCGTTGCAGGACCCGCAGACGCGGAAACCGCCGGTCTTCTCGCTGAACCGGCGGTGGCTGCCGCAACATGCGCCGCATGGCACAAACCGCGAGCCTCCACACGGTGCACACGGCGTGGGCGCCGCCTGCGCCGCGCCGGCCAGGACGCGCCGGAGCTCCCCGCTCTCGTGCAGGAGGCGCACCTCCTCGGCGTCCCCGACGAGCCTGCCGCCGACGAAGAGCTGTGGCAGGGACGGGCGGTCCCGCCGCATCAGCGCGCGGAGCTCGGCGAGGTAGGCGGCGTCCATGGACACGTCCCGCTCGTCGACGGAGACGCGGAGCCCCCGCAGGATCGTGCGCACGGCGCGGCAGTCCTCGAACGTGGCGCGCACGGCGCGGAGGGAGGTGAAGTAGAGCACGACGCGGCACTCCCCCGCCACGGAAGCCGCCGCGGCCTCCGCGGCCGCGGCGAACGACTTGCACGTCCGCAGCCTCGACGCCGAGCGCGCGCGGTGAAGGACGATCTTGCTCCCTGAGCCGGCGCCGGCGCCGGCTCCGGCAGTGGGGCTAGCATCGGCCGCCGCGTCGTCGAGGACCGCGCCGATGCCCGGGTAGTCCTTGCCGGTGGGCGACGAAACCGTGGGCGATGAGAAGGACGGCGACTGCGTGAGCCGCCCGGAGGTCTTGCTCCGGCGGACCCACGACGACCACATCGCCGGCCGCTGCTTCTTGGCTTCGGTTCGCGTTCAAGAGGAGAGGAGGAGGCCGGGGGGCGTCGTGAGGTCGTGCATGCGTGCGCGCGCGTGATGGCGTTGGTGGCTAGTTGTCTGGTTGCCCCGCCGTTGGCATGCTAATTTTAACCATGCTTTAACTGTCTCAAATTCTTGTGGTGTCTTCCTTCATTTGGCGCGTATTAATCTTCTCTCATCCGTTTATTGCTCTCACTTTTTTTCAACATGTTTTCTCTCCCAATTTTCAGGAGAACATGTTTCCGAGGAGGATGTTTTCATTACTTTTTATAATTGAATCATTTGTTATGAAATTCGAGCGGAAGTACAATGTTTTCTACACATGCACTCCCTCCATCCTGAAAAAGATGCAACTCAAATGTGCGGTTGTGTTTGGTTTCATTATCTAAAACAAGTGTAGATGTATAATTCTAAGTCAAACTAGATATGGTGTGAGCCCCCCATCACGTACTTACATTCTACCATACAAAGAATGATTGTTGTCTAGGAAATTGAACAAGCAACACTTCAGGGTATGGAGTGAACAATAAGGTATGAAGGCTAATGTTGCATCTAGGTCAAGCCATACATAAGTAACATGCAAGTACATACATATAGTCATGGTATGCATTTGTAAAAGATAAGAAATATGTTTAGGTGACTGTCTTAGGCGGGTCAGGGAGCTCGCGCCGAGTCACAAATTCGACCTCTTGCTCAATGGGTGCCTTTGGGGTTGCTTCTATCCCTACACGAGCGCAATGATGCATATATAAATAAATATGAAGCTTATGATTTACAATGCTTGTGTGTAACGACCCAAAAACTCAACTCTCTAAAACCTTTTAAGAATTCCTTATGAAACATAAACCTATCTCCCTAATTAAGTTCCATTAGCCTTTGTAGAGATCTCTCAAAGGAGCCTAGCCACTTGTAACCGTGTAACAAACCTTGTCCGCCAAAGTTTCTTGATGAAGGGTCATTCCTTTTCCCGGCCTAACCAATCCTAGTTGTTCGGTTGACCCAAATCATGCCCTTTGTATGGCTCTATCTCCACATCTAGTCCTTATCCACCCTTACCAATATGATGAGTTAGCATTAAAAATAATACGGTTCCACATGTGTATGGAGTATATTTGGATGCAGAAACACAAATGTTGAAAATGAGCCAATTTGGCCCACATGTCAGGCAATTGGGCAAGTGTCACCACTCGGGCTCAATCTTGGTGTGGTGGCAAGAAACACAGTTACGACTATTTCTATCCATTGGATACAAGGTGTGTTTTCTCCCAAAGGTTGGATAGACATGTACATGGATTAATGGACCCACATTCGTGGTCCATTCCACGCCAACATCTCCTATACTAGAACCATCATTGATAAAGTGGACCCAACTATACAAGAAACAAGAAGGGCACAGGGGATGGGGAGGCCAGGGCGTTTGCCGACCCTAGCCGCCAGTCATGAACCCCATGGTAGAACTGCCTCCCATTCGGTTCCATGCAAGGAAACACACTTGAGCACATCTAGAAAAGTTAGTCTATGACAGTTGTGAGATCAAATAGTCATCATTAACATCACCTGGATCTATGGGCCCACAACTAGCTACTATAAATAGGGAAGTACCCCCTTACTCTCAACACACCAAGGAGAGGCATCCATTTCAAGCTTAGGCGAAGCTCTACTCCGCTTAGAGCTTAGAAAATAAGAGAGGGCATGTGGAGAATGCAAGTAAGAGTCATATTTGTTAGCATCTTCTCTAAGTTGTAGCTCAACGCATATAAGCTTATCTTCGGGTGATATCATACATGACTAGCAGTATATATGATGAATTAGACATAAGAGTCATGTTTGGTTTACTGTCCCATCCATGATATGAACTCACAATTGTGCTCATTAGAGTTAGAATAGCATATTAACTATGGTATAGAGTCTGATTTCAAGATATATTAGAAAAAATAAAATAAGTTATATGCTCCGCTGCAACGTATGAATATGTTTGCTAATTTAGTAAGAAATAAATCACAAGAAGAGGTCTCAAGGTCCATCCTCAACAATGGCCTTGTTTCTTAGTAACTTTATTTAATAAAGCTTCATCGATTAAAATATAGTTCTATTTCTACCATAGTCACTACAACTACCAAAATAGCGAACATGGATTACGTACAATAACTGCACAAGATGAAATCGATCTTCTTTCTTTCTTTCTTTCTCTTTTCTCTTTGAGAAGAAAAGCAACAAAGTGATTGGGCCAAGCTGAAGAGAAGTTGGGCCTACCGTGAACAGGTGAGACATGGCCTAATCTAATAGTCACGACCTTTTGTGTGTTTGCTGTATCCTATATGTCGCATACGCAACCATGTTCGCTGGCCCACTTAGAGCGAAGCAACACGTCAGATATGTGGGCCGTTTCCACTTCTATTCTGCTTCTTTTTATTTTGTTTCATTCTTTTCTCTTTGTATTTTTCTACATTTTTCCTTCCATTAAGTTATTCCATATCTTTATATCATACTTTTTTATTTGTTTTTTCCTTGAAATTTCATAATTCTATTTTGTATTTAAATCTAGAAAGCAGAGGTTTTAATCAATCATTAAAAATACTTTTCTTTTTCTCTCAAGTGAATATACTATAACCTGTTGAGATGTTTCTTAATTACTTCTAATGAATGTACTTAACATTTGATGAAACATCTTCTTTCCATACATGAACAGTTTTGCCCTTAACCTATAACTTTTTTAAAATCTAAAACAATTTTCTAATAGATCTAGACTATTATTTTCCAAAACTATAAAAAGTTATTACAAAGCTAAAATATTTCATGTCCACGTTGGAACAGTTTTTCAAGTACTGCTTAAATATTTTTCTCATTACCTTATAACATTATTCCTTCTATTCTATCTTGAATATTAAAAGTCTAATTTTTTCTTGCTGTCACCTCTAGAAGAGTCATCAATATATGTCTCTTCCATCACAAATCATAACCAAGTCCCTTTATGATTCTTGAAGAGCCCTTGATTCCACATCCTGCGGCTAATCATGTCTGAGTTCATATATGATTTCAAATACCATTAGAAATTATACCCTCTACTTGAGGGCTATTTGGTAGGGCTTTGCTCCAACTTCACAAAGCTGTTTTTCAATTTCTTATATCAAACGTATCCAGATGAAACAGTTTCTCTCTGAAAGTTGTTTTTCAGCTTCACTCACAACACAAGAACCGAGATGAAGCTGAAAATCCTAGCTTCTCCCAATTTTCTATCTGCTATCGTACCTAAAAGTTGTTTTACCAAACTTTTTTGAAAACGGCTTTAGCTTTACTGGTGAAGCTGTTTCATGGAATTGAAGCAAAAAACTGCTTCGCTAGTGAGGCTAAGCTCTACCAAACAGACCCTGAATATATTCAGTTCAATTTTATATCAAATTGCCATGGCCGTTCCACCTATCTCTCCCGTTAAAGGCTGACAGGTGGGCCTATGATGGTGTCACGGGCATTGTGTCAAGTTTCATCATCGACAAGTGATAGCCTTTGCAATTTATCGACGTCTCCACGCAATGGTTCAAATGTTGGAAGAATTTGCGGTAATCTTTGCTACCGACCGGTCGGCGCGCCGAACCTCCCTCCCCACTATTTATCTTCCTTCCTTCGCTACTCAATTTGGCCCATCGCGGCCTAGCAGTCCACCAACGCGCCTGTGCCTCCACCCGAGCTTGCTGGCGCTGCCCTCGTCTCCATCTCCGGTGCCCCCACCCGAGCTCGTCGGCGTCTCTGTCGTCTCCATCTCCGACAGCTCTCTCCCTCCCTCATCTCCAACTCTAGTGGGCTTAGAAGGAAGGGGGTCGGGGGGGGGGGGGGGGAGGCAGGGAAGCCAGGCGGTGGGGATGTACGTATCGAGCCCCTATGAAAGCCCTAGTTTGATTTTGGATAATTGATGAAACCAAGTGTACTAACCCTTGTCATTAAGTGTTGTGATTGGGATAGGGTTGTACACACCAAGTGGTGGAGCTAGATGATGGTCATGATGATGGTGGTGGCCAAACTTGGTGATCAAGCTCTAACGTGGAAAAGAAGAAAGAGAAGAACAAAAACCATGCGTTGATCAAGGCAAAGGTATCAAATAGGTTTTTTTTGCACTCAAGACACCATAGAGGGTGTGAGTGTGTTTAGGATCGATAGCTATACAATAAAGAGGGTAAATCTTTGGCTAAACAATTATCGAGTGCCACTAGGTGACATGATTCTCGCATATGCATTAAGGACCTAGTTTGCTAACTTTTGACCCTTGAAAAATACTTGGAAAATGTTTACACCAAAATTTGGGAGAAGAGCGCGGGAACTCGCAGGCTTCCAAGATTGTGCCAATCAAGGAGTCGATTGCGTAAGGATTGATATCTGCCGGTTCAGATGCGACACTAGGATTAGTTCTTTTTAAATGACGTTAGCAGATAACGATGATCAGATATGATTGGAATCGAGAAGATACATATCAGACTCTACAAAAATGGAAAGATGAGAGTCCAAGTTATCTTAAAATAGGAATGTTTTCTTCGTACCAAAGATTGTATTGAGTCGTACTCGAGTAGGATTCGTTTTTAGGCTTCGGGTATAAATATCAAACCCCGGCTATTGTAAAGGACACACAATCAATAAAATACAAGTTACTTACTTTTTTCGGCTCTGGCCACCCCTTAGGAGTAGGAGTAGAGTAGATTTCGGCGAGTTCTTCAGCAAGTACGGCTGCATTGATTTGGTTGACCTCCACTGCTTGTCTATAAGTACCGTCATAGCTTATACCTCTGTTCGTACGGCTGCATCGATCCGGTCGACCTCCATTGTGACTCTGGTATAAGTTAGTTATCGATTCTTGTCTAGTTCAAGTAAGGCTGCATCGATCCAGTCGACCTCCACTGCTCGAACTAGATTAAGGTTAAGTTATTGGCTCTATCTAAGGGTGGCGTTCCTTCGGGTAGATTCATTAAGTTACCGATATTGCTTATTGCTTCCATTGTTTATTTAATTATAGCAATATCACTTCGCCCGATTGGGATTGATTTAGATTGGCCTTATATCCTTTGTAACCCATCGTTTGTTAATCAAAACTGATCTAATCTACACTTTAAACAATGAGTTATGTTTTATCGACTGTTTTATATCAATCTTGATTGTGCATAGCGTGTGGTTAAGGCGTGTCTGATCTTGACTAGATCTATTGGCTAGCGAAAACCGTTTCATGGTCCGTTATCATGGGCTATGTGATTCTGCCTCACACCCCACTGTTAGTACCGTAGAGTGGGGATCGTTACTTGGTAGATCTGTTCCTGAGAGGGCATGACCTTAACTGTGCGCTATGCCTGAATCGACTATTTTAGCCGATACCGAGTGCTTTCATGAACAGTTCACGTCATGAGACTATTGAAGTAGAGATAGGTTGAAAGATATGTTAGCCCCATGATCTTAATATTGTATTATGGCCTGCATGATTCTGCCTCATGCTCCACTGGTATTAGTAATAAGTTAGGGTCATCGAGTCTATTGTTGTTTGTACGACCTACATGATTCTGTCTCATGCCCTACTGGTCATAGCGATAGATAAGATCTAATATGTTCATTAGATTTATCTTTATTAAATGGTTGAATGATGATGAGCTGTTTCATTTATACAAAAGGGGTTCGGTTACTTGCAATCATTGGCTTATCATAAATTAATCATTGTTGACATCCTTTTGCCATTGACCAATATTTGTCTAAATAATGATATTCATCCTAAATGATAACCGATTCTTCTTACATAGCCCCATGGGCTTTAACTGATTTATTCTTATGAATATGCTGGAATCGACTATTTAGCCGATCTCCTTTCATATCGGCTCTCAGAGCCGCACATTCGAGACTATCTGGCAACACCGACACGTTCTGCCCTAAATTACTGATAAACTTTCTCTCCTTGTTAATTGCAGTGTCAAATTGACTGGCACGTCTCGGAAGGAGTGCGCAATATCAACCACCCTGCACTGAAGCTAGGCAGATCTCTGGCTCCATTGAGCAGACCCTTCTAGCTTGTTTGTGTGCCCTTGGCACGGGACAAAATTTCGTGCTGACAGAAAAATACTAACACACGTGCACACAAGTTCTATGCTTTGCGGTTAGCAACTTGGAAGCAAGGGTGAAGTGCTTGAGGAGATAGAAAAAGAAAAGGAGGCAAAGGGTGCTGACCGGACACGTCTGGTGCTGAACCCTAGGTCTCAGTCTACCTTTGTGGCATGAACTGACACATGGATCGGACGCAGGGCTAGCGTCCGATCACTTGGTCCATAGAAGGTGCAACACATGGTGGCGATCGTACTTAGCTAGGCAAATGCGACTAGATGCACAAGGGGTGCGTTAGATCATGGCTGATGTATGCTGGCGTAACCTTTGTGTGCGGGTGCAGAGGACAGGACGCACCAGCGAGTCTTGTTACGCACGACAGGACGCGTCCGGTTGCCCAAAATCATCTCTAGTGCCTTTCTGTACTTGATCGGATGCCACGTTGTGGTGAGTCTGGTCTTTTCGAGAGGCGAGTCTGGTCACAACTTAACTAAGCGAGCAATCAACTAGTGACCGTTGATGATGGGCGGTTGTAGTTTAAAGCAGCACCATGTGGACGCCATCCATGGACCGGACGCAGCCGACCGAACACTGGGGGGTGCGTCTGGTCAGGCGAGTCTTGTCGGCCCTAATTGAGCAACAACTTTATTTTCTTAGGGCGCCTTTTTAAGGCTCTTGGCCAGCTTGGGTCTTACTCTCTTGGCACTTTGACATTCTTGACATCCTTGTGAGCCTAAGCAAACACCTCCCAGTCATCTCCATCATTGATTCATCATCATAGTGGGAGTGATTCCTAGTGCATTTGCTTGAGTGATTGCATCTAGTGACACTTGAGGATTGTTGTGGCTATGGATTTCTTGTTACTCTTGGTGTTTGCCAACACCTAGATGGCTTGGAGCAGCGGAGGAGCATTGGCACGTGTTGGAGATTGTTCGTGGCTATCTCTCGATGATTGTGAGGGGTCTTGTACCTTTCCCGGTGGAGAGCCAAAAGGTAACTCTAGTGGATTTCTCGTGTCATTGAGTTACCTCACTTGTGATAGGTTATTGTGGTGCCAAGTGTTGGCTAGGTGTGTGATACCTATTAGCCGCCGATCCATCAAGTGTTGGTCGACACAACAGGGACTAGCGTGCTGGCAAGCACATAAACCTTAGGAGAAAAATCTTGTGTGTATTGTGATTGGAATTCTCTCGGTGATTGATTGAATATTCATTGTGATTGGTTCATCCCTCCCGCCACAGAGGTATAATCATCCTACACACTCTCTTGTATTTACTTTGTTTACTTTCTTGCCTTGTCAAGCTCTTTAGTGTAGTTAGTCTTTGAGACCTTGTTAGTTTGGATAGTGAGGCTCTTTAGTTAGTCTT
The DNA here is from genome assembly GCF_019320115.1 of Miscanthus floridulus. Lineage (NCBI taxonomy): Eukaryota > Viridiplantae > Streptophyta > Magnoliopsida > Poales > Poaceae > Miscanthus > Miscanthus floridulus. Next base: position 58,144,218 of record NC_089595.1, read on the forward strand.
TGAGAGCTCACTAGCTTGGAGACTAGTGACATAGCCTTTGTGTGAACCTAGAAATCATAGCAACTAGAATTGCTGGTATAGGTGGCTTGCAACCCTTATAGAGCTGGAGCAAAATTGCATTTTGCCATTTAGGTTACTAACCTTTGCTCTAGTGAATTTGTAGAGGATTTTATAGGCTATTCACCCCTCTAGCTATTTAGGACCTTACACCCTAATTTTAGGGTCCTTTGTGCATCATGAATCAGTCCCTAGATCAGTAGCTAATACGCACAATTCAAACAAGATTGATATAAAAAACCATACTTTTATTGCTAATGGGGAAATACATTACATGGTTTAGGTTTACATAGCTTGGGCCATTGGCCTTATATCATATATTAGAGTTCTAGGACAATGGTCCTACATCGTCATAGCTCCATTCCTATTGGCAACTTGGAGTGCGGACGTAACCCTAGAATTATTCCTTAAGCGCATTCCTATATCCCAATTGTTGTAGTCCTAGCATGGCTCCTTCGTGTAGTCATATGGCTCCATCTTTGGGTATACTCCGGTTGTTCTATCCTTGTGCAGCTCTAGTAGTTCTATCCGGGTATGTGCTCCTGTAGCTTTACTCCTAAAACATAGAATGGAGGGGGGGGGTTGAGTACATAAAGTACTCAGCAAGCCCTAACTTTGGGTGGAGGAGAGGTGGTAGGGGAAGGCTATATGTGGAGGTGGTTAAGGTGGTTTATGTGGAGGTGAAAGTGGTAGGGTGAAGTAATTAGTTGGACCCTGTCAGAGTATTATCATTCTCACCTGTTTCCAGGGGTTAATTATAATTTACCAAATTAGTAAAATGCGTCTTACCAGATTATCACCATTTTAGGAATCTAATTTTAGTATCTCATCCTAGCATCTGCCCATTCCTAGGACGTGGCTATTTGAATAGATTGAATAAACTCTGTGGGGTGTACAAATTTCCCCACATGATAGGCATAGTCGACACCAGGGCCAGTGATGCGACAGTCCTAACGAGACCCCATACTCGAAAGGGCGCTACCTTAGATTTCCATATAACTCTACAACGACTTCTCAGGGGTTGGAAAACCACAATAATCTCGGGAGGATACCAAATTGTCCCATCTCATAATCCCAGATGATACCACATCATCCGATCATACAATCTCAGACGATACCTAATCATCCCAACAAAATAGTGCTGATGATACCTAATCATCATAATAAACAATAATATGGGCTCAAATGCGGCCAATATAAACAATAATCAAGGGCTCAAACGTGGCCAAAAATTCTATAGCTTAGCGTGGAAGATCACATAGCAACCATGCTAACTGGACCACGAAAGATCACATAGCATCCATATCTTCTCCCGATATTCCGCTGCTAATACCGGCCTCCTAGTAGAAATTATACTTCTATCTAACGGGGTGTGAGATCAAGTCCACCCATATAGACATGTGGTTGTACGTAATATCGCACTAGGCGATCCTTATGTGACCAAGGTGAGTATCTCCCATAGGAACTCTTTCCTGGCGATCCTACCAAGGTAATTTACCTCCATAAATTTCCCCCACTCGCCCCTTGTCGGGGTTTAGTCTAGTTTTGCTAGTTTTAAGTTTCATAGTTATTAACCTCAAGTTCATAGAGCTCATATCATATCAAGGTAACCATTACCTTATCATCATTAATCACAATGTCATAGTCAAGCTTATACCATATCAAGATAATTATCATCAATGTTCACATTATCATAACCGAGCTCATGACCCATTATAATTCCATTAATTCATGAAAGAGAATTTAAGTGATATAAGTGGAGTTTATTAATTAGTGGAGATGGACGGTGGAGGGTTTATGGTGGAGGCTAGCAAGATGTGGTGGTGGAAGGAGTTAAGGGATGGTAAATAAAGTGGAGGGAAAGGGGTAGGTGGGTGTTAGGACTTGCCTCCATTCGCTGATGATCATGTCCTTCTCCGATTCCTGTGTCTCCTGCTCATGTCTTTTGAACTCCATCAATTCTCTCCACATCTTCTATCCTATGTGGTCTAGCGTCGACATGCAAGAAAACAGAAGCAAGGAAAATAACAATCAAGGCATGTAAAACAAGCATAAGCAATTAAAGTGAAGGAAACGATCCTAGATGGGTTGGTTCTATTTGGTGATGGGTTATTATCTAGGTTATCATTATTATGTCAATTTGAAGTAAGGTTTGGATGAAGGGACTTCATCTGATGGAAAACCAGACCACATTATTATTAGGTTTCACTATTATGTGAACCGGAAAGAGAAAGCCTAACCACATCATCATAGATAACTCGTCTAACTTCTATTGGTCCATTGGGTTAGTGACACATACGCGCATGCATATGTATAAGCCTCAATTTAATAGGAAGAAGTGGAAGGTAAGGTTAGCCATACATAGGCGTATACCCGTGTATCGGTCACATCCTTGTATGTATAGATGTCTATTCATTTTAGGTGATTGGATACAGATATATTTGAGTATGTGTCATGGTACATACACATACACGAATATGTAGGGTCAACTACTAGTACGACGATAAGCTACTACTATAGTTAGTATTTAATTAAATACAAGAAAGGGAAAGTAATCAAACTAGAATTTAAATGGGCACTGAATAATAGGACAAAGGCATGAATAAATAGAGCTTGATTTTAGAAGATTTTTGGTGAAAGAATCAAGTGATTTGGAGTTAGGGTGGAGGAGATATGATTTATCAAAGTTTAATAGGGCAAAGAATATGTGGAATATAACTTGGGAATTAATTCTAGAAATTGGGGTAATGGAAATGAGATGCAAATGCTTGAGTAGGATCTGGGTGTACACAACGTTTTCTCTCTCGGTCAGGGGCTGACGCATGGTCTAGCACGGGCGGGGTAGACTGCTGGCACTATGCTGTGGACTCACCTCCTCTTTCACCAATTCACATGGACCGAGTCCACCGAGGAAGAGAAGAGGGAGACGAGGGAGTGCTATGGCGTGGGGTCCATGTGTCGACATCACTATCTCCTCCCATCCAATAGACATGGACGCATGCGCGGCTTGGGTCCACGGTTTAGTGAGATGGAGGGAGGATAGAGGGGAGACGGCGGTGATGGTAATGGCATCGGCATGTCGGGGGGGGGGGGGGGGGGCTAGGGAGACCACCAAAACTAGCCAGAGTAGGTCACGCTAGCGGCATCGGTGGTGGGGGCTCAATGCTATGTAGCGGCCAGTGCTCCTAAGGCCACCCCGTAGCTCCTAGGATAGTTGGCAGGGACTGTGGGTGCCCGAGGTGGTCGTGATGGCTTGTCGGAGAAAGCACGGCGGTGCGGTGATGAGCCTTTGCCCTTGTAGTGCGCTCTGTTGAACGAGAAAGGGTGGCGCATGGTCACAATAGATCGATGGGTATGCCGAGGGTGCCATCGTGCCTTGTCGTGCCTCGACGACATCGTGTATCAGCCATGACAGCTCGACAGCGAGCTATTCTTGGTGGTGGAGTGATGCAAAGGGGTAGAGCGGGCTAAAGGTGGTAGAGGAGGTAGAGAATGGTTTGGGGAGCGTGCTAACTAACCTAAGCGGCCTACGGTGCATTGGAGGTGGGAAGGGAGCAGAGCTCGGTTCCATGGTGGCCATGGCCGTCGGATTGGGAAACTAAGCCAGAGCTCAGGAGAAGGGGAGAGTGCAGAGAATAGGAGGGAGATGGGGTGTTCTAGACCGAGGCAGCTCATAGAGGTAATGGTTGGAGTGGATGGGTTGGGGGGAGGCCTATTTGTAGGCCAGCGAGGTCGGTTTGTGGCGGAGGGGTGGCGGTGGATATTTCCCCCCCGGTGTCCTCGGTTGCGCAGGTGCCACGCTTTCTTCCTTCCCACGCACGAGTTCAAATTCAAGGCGTTTCGCAATAGTGTACCCTTATCTATTCTCTGGCTGGCGATGAGTTGTAGCTAGGACATGGCCATGGTGGTGGAGCATAGTAGATCGACAGCCATGGCGATGTGAGCACATCGGCAGTGGTCCCCATCCATGCGCTTGGGAGCGCTTGGGTGGGCATTTTGAACGCTCGCTCGGGCAGGAATGACGGATGCCAATGATGAAGGAAGGGGATTGGGCATAGCTGGTTTGCGTCCATGACGACATGGGCACAATAGTTCATTGACTACTTGGAAGAAGAGGAAGATGACATCTGGGGTCCGCGGCGCACCCTTGATCATTATCCACTCGGCCTGGTAAGGCAGTAATAGCAACCTCGAGGTGGCGGAGGTAGATGACACAGAAAGCATGGGATTTGCATCGTCATCGTGATGTAGATGATGTACGCAACAGGTGGGACTGTGTTGTTAGTGGGTGCAAGAGAGGGCTGCGGGAGTGGCGTGCCGTGTGCTGGGTTGGGCCGAGTGACCGGCCGACCTAATGCGGCAGAGAGGAGGGAAGCCATGCACTCGAGCTAGGCTGGCCCATTGAGGGGGTGAAGCGGGCCGCGACGCAGACCAGAGAAGAGGAGGGAAGGAGATTGAGCCCAAGAGCCTTTTCCATTTATGATTCCCTTTTCTATTTTCCCAAAGTAAACTAAGGCAAATTTGATTGGAATTCAAATCAGATTTCAAGGGTACTTGTTGGGTGGATTGTTGATAATCCAAGGGAATGGTCAAGAGGGTAGCCAAGTGAATTTGAAGGAAAATCATTAAGGAGGGATTTGGGAAAATATGCCAAGGAGAATTATTTAGTGCCAAAATAAATTCTATAGCAAACAATCATGCAAGCAAACATTCAAACATTCATGTCATCACTCAAACTTTCTAACCTAAATGCATATGGTGAATTGTTGATGTAGAGTTTTTAGAAAACATTTTCTTTTAAAAGTGGTTTTGCAGAAAATAAATAGTCAAGGTTTTAATTTGTTGTAAAATTTTTAAAAATTCAAAATTTTAGTGGTTTTTAACATGATGCAAAACATAGGGTGTTACAGATCTACCCCACTTAGAAGAATCTCATCCCCGAGATTCAAGTAAACTAGAGAGAGGGAGAAAATCCTAGAGGGAAAGCGAAAGATCTAGAGAGGGAGGGATTTTCTTTTGCCTTACTATGCTGTCCTGTGGAGAGTTCCTCGATCTGCGATTGTACCACCTCATTGACCAAGGAGGTAGTACTCTATCGGAAAGAGTATCACCCTATCGCCTTGTTAGGGCGACTTCCACTCGATTTGGTCTAGAGCATACCATCTTGCTGGGAAGTACACCCTATTAGGAGAAGGTATACTTCTTGCTCAATGGTAGCCGCTCAATCCATTTCTGCCGTCTGTGCCCCTTTCTTGTATTATTTTCTCTGTCTGATCCTTGAGGCAATTCCAATTCTTCTTTAGGCCTCGGGGGCTACCCACTTAGATGATTCGATCTTCTGGTGTTCTTCCGTGGTAAGTATACCATCATCTTCTTGCATTCTTTTAGATGTAGAGCCACTTGAGTTGTCTTGGTCTTCAGGAGTCTTCCAAATATCCATATCACCCCTTTATGCTGACTTTCTGAACTTTAATCTTCTGGGTTTGTGGTGCCAATATCCTTGTTTCCCTTCTTTTGAGCAACAATCACAGTTTTCTTAGGATTCCATTTTCATCCAAAAACTTGCATCTTCATTTGTTCTTGTTTTTGCCCTGATTTCTGTATTCCTGAATAGGGGGTCTGGATCTACCCCACTTAGAACATTTGGCCTTAAATCTTCCTCTTATCGTGGATCCGATTACTTTCGTGTAGATTACTCTATCTTGTGATCACCCTTGGCTTCTTAGCACATAATGTCTTGATTATGCACAACCTATTTAGCTGACATTGTGAGAGAGTGGGCATATGAATATTATGGGATGGTGAGAAAAACATACTGCTTCTGAATACAACAGGAGGATTTCAACAATGCAGGGGAAGGAGGTGCTAGACTACGAGTACATCTCCCTTGGGAGCACTAATTGACTTCATTAGGCTAGACAACTTCATTCCTAGGCCCTATGGTTTTTCAATGGAGTGGGGTCATGGGTTTGCTTCTTCTCTTAGTGGTGGCTGAGTGAGGGGGATGAGAGGCTCAATCTCTGAGGCTTCCGTAGGTGGTGGTGCTGGTGGTACTACAAGGTCCATCCTTGTTCTTTCTAGAGGGTAGATGGGGATTCCTTCTAGAATCATGGGTTCTTGTCGGTGCATGGCGAACATCCTTCGCTTTGGTCTGGTGATGAGGTAGGCATTCTTCAACTGCTAGGCGTGTCGGTCTTTGGCTGTCTTTAGGGCTTCAGTGATGGCAGTCTCATGGCTCTCTACGACGATTGCTCTGGCATGTGCTTTGGCAAATTGTACGTGGAGCTTCCTAGCTATAATCTTGGTTCCTTTGGCTCAGTGGATGCACTTTCTCAACTCAGAGGCTTGCTTGTCGTGTTGCTCGTTGAGGGCTAGCAGGTAGGTGGTCATGTACTTCATGGTGGGGTTGTTTTCTTATCCTTGCAGGGCTTCTATGCGGGCGATCCAGGCTGGGCAGTTCTTCTCCTGGGGTAGGAATAATTCATGGTTGTATGGGCAATGGGCTGTTCATAGATCTAGCATAGGTGTTGTAGGGATTTGTGGGTGATAGCTTGATAGGTGTCGGCAAAACAAAATCCGGTTGCAATCGCGCTCTAGGATTCAGCTATGTCGGGGAAGTCTTCACTCTTCACGAAGTAGATGATGACTTCACAACGTTTGGTGCCATGTTCTTCATACTCACAACCTTCATACTCGGGGTGCTCTTAGATTCCAAGTGTCTGCATGGTGGCATACAAAAGCTTGGGAAAACCTTTGGTGTGGAGGCAGTAGTTGCTGATTCAAACTCCTTCTGTCATTCTGGTGGGTGTGGGAGGAATCTGTGGTGGTTTGCAGGTGGAAAGCTATGGGTGCAACTACTTTTGCTTTTGCTCACGGGAGGAGAAGGCTGGCAATGGAATGCATCAGAGGTGGTGCTGAAAGGTGGAGGGGTTCCTTCTTTTGGAAGGTGCCGGGGTGAGGCTTGCTTGAGATGCTTTGACCAGTCTTGACTTGGTCTTGAGGTGTGCTGGGGAAGGAAGGGGAGTGGGGATGGTTCCCACTATATAGTGTGACACTATGGTGGTGGTGGTGTAGTCTTGATGACCGTGCGGGCGGTGGTCTTCATTGGGTTGTGGCTTACTATAAATCCTTGACAATGGAGTGACTTGAGGGGCTTCTTGGCTTCTTATCTCTTGATAGTGGTATTGACTGTTCTATTTTTCTCTTTCTTCTTTTACTTTTTGATGATTTGAGCCTGAAAATTTTAAAAATACATTTGGTAATGCTTCCTGCAGATGCAATAAACCCACAAGCCAGATAACCTTGCATATCCTTGGAGTCTTTTCTTTCCTCCTGTCGGGTAAGTCTTGCTGAGTACAATTGAGTACTCAGGGTTTTATTTCCCCTATTGCAGGTGACAGGTCGATGCTAGAGCTGACTCTTGTGTGTGGATTCCTCCTAGTGGGCTCAGAGAGGATTTCCTTTACGCTATGATCATAGTTTTCATTTATAACTCTCACTAAATATTTTCTAAATACAAGTTTTATAATTTGTTGTCATAGTTTATATATCAATGCTTCATCTTGTCACGTATAGATATTTATTTCTGTTGTAATTCTGATAACCTATTTATATTCCACTGTTTAATTACATTGTTCATAACTCTGATAATATGATTATATTTTGTTGTTATAACAATAAATATTATACTCTGATGTTGTATTAAAAGTGATGTTAGAAATTGTTAAGAATGATGTAAGCTTTATTCTCTCATTTGTGATGTAAAAAATGTGGATTTTCGGGTTCTCCCCTGGGGTGTGCCCGACGGGACTAGGTAATTTAGTGTTATCTCTTGAGTGCTAGTATCTAATGGAAGATGAGCACTCCTGGGAGGCATTAGATTAGGCGGTTCTACCATAGTGTGTTGTCGTGGGCCACGTGGAGCTGGGCGAGGCCCAATGTCATCCTGGTCAGCGGGTGGCTTAGGGGGCTGTTAGGGTCCACTAATCGGACGCTAACCACATGCCGGCCGGCAAGGCGCATGAATAAGGGAAAGATGGGTGCGGATCCCTCGTGCGGGAAATTAATCAGCACAGATAACGAAGCCTGAAATAATTAGCGCAGATGGGCCCACTCACGCATGCATGAACTAAAAAAAATCATAACTACTAAACCAAACATCCAAATTAAATTTGGATTGCACCATCAGGTTTCTTACAATAAATCCTTCAAAACATGACCCCACATGGATATATTTAGGTAAATTTTTATTAACGAACATTTACCTTATGAAAATAGAACATTTTCTTTTATGGAGCAGAGACGATGTTCTAGGTTCAGAAAACAATGTTCCGTCTTCGTAAGAAAAATGTTCTTGATTTAATAGAACAATATTCTAGTTTTAGGTTCATGATATTAGTATTATAATATACATAAAATAAATAAATAAATAAATACATACATAACATAAATAAAAAATAAAATCTAGAGCAAAGCACAAGAAAAAATAAAAAAATGTAAGAGAGAAAAAATTAAAAAGAATATCTCATGTATACTTTTTAAACATCCTAAAATATACTATAGAATCACATGTATAATAAGTGGACTTCACTAAATACATCATAGAACATCACTAAATACATAATAGGATATCGCATATATATTACGTGAACATCACTAAACACATCATAGAACATCACATGTATATTGTGTATACATCACAGAAAACATCATAGAACATCACATGTAAAATACGAGAACATCACATGCATATTATGCGAACATTGCAAAATACATCTTAGAACATTACATGTATGCCACGTGAGTATTAAAAAACATCATAGAACATCACTTGTAAAACATGTGAACATAAAAAAATATAGAACATCACATTAATACTACATGAACATAAAAAAACAGCATAGAACATCATAAAAAATAATAAGAAAAAAATAAAAGGAAAAAAAATAAAAGAAAGGTTAAAATATAAAAAATATAAAAAATGAAAATAATAATAAACACATAAAACAGAAAAAGAAAATAAAAAATGAATAATGCACGAAAAGAAAAAAGAAAAAGAAAAAGAGAAAATAAAAGAAAAAAAGAAACAAAAAAATAAAGAAAGATAAAAAAAATAAACATGAATCAAAGAAAAACATAATTGGAAAAGAAACAAAAAATAAATAGAAAGAGAAACAAGAAAAGAAAAGAAAAAAATGAAAAAAGAAAAATAAATAAAACAAGAAAAGAAAATTAAAAAACTGAAATATCCACACCCATCGGTACGCACATTGAATTCGCGTCGTGTGCCGTCCTCGGCTCCTGCCTGCACGTACAATTCACAGCTCCTGCGCTCGATGGGCTCCCGTGCTCGTGATGTTCGGGTCTGACAGTTCGGACCCAAAGGTTTCCGGGCGGCTTAGGGCCCCTAGTCGGCGCATAGGATGCCCCAAGAATTTAAGCGACTAACGCATAGTAGCCTACTATGTATGAGATTAGTTTTAGCCAACTTGTAAGTAGACGTGGAGTGAAGGGGCGGCATCAGGCCATCAATTTTAGAGGATCTTTGCCATTCACTTTTTGCTCATTTTCCTTGGATTCTGTCAAGGTGCACAAACAGTTTGATACCCGTGAACCATATTGTCCTCTCTTTTGGAAATTGCGATACATACATCTGAAAGTTGTAATAAATGGAAAGGGCCTTTGACCATCTATCCTCTTTCAAGGAAGGAGACTCGGAAAAAATTACATATACTCCATCAGTGTTGTTGTACAGCGCATTGTAACATTTGAAATTTATTCTGAAATATAAGGGATTTGAGAAATAAAAAGATAATATTTACTAAATAAAAATACTTGATTCAATACTTGCCATATTTTTATATAAGGGGACGACTGAGAGTCCACCCTTTAATCATACAAAATATAATTGGATTTCAATAAATTAGAAAGTTAAGTGCAGGTACATATATCTATTGCATTCTCCCTTACTTTGTCTAAAATAGCTAGAATGCGCTATATTTCAGGACGGAGGGAGTACATATAAAAAAAGGGGTGGTTATATTTCATATGCCTGAATTATCAGACAACAATCTTCGACAATCAACTAGTACAATTAAAAAGATAATTTAGTTTTTTCTATAATTCAACGATAACAAAATTACATATTGCCTGAATAACAACAACAAAAATCAGAAAGAAGTGAAAAGAAAAAAAAGTCGTCTAAGAACAATTGCCTTCCTTTAAGAACAATAGGACAAAAAAGAGCGATACAAAACTTATCTCAAGGTAGGTTCATTCAACCATACTCCCTCCATCCCTAAATAACTGTCGTTTTCGCTTTCCGAGAAACAACATTGACTAAATATATATAAAAATAATAATATTTATGGTACAAAATTGATATCATTAGATAGATCGTTGAATCTATTTTTATAATAAATTTATTTAGAGATACAAATGTTACCCGCATTTTCTACAAATCTACGGCACAGAAACAAAAAAACAACAACAACAATTATTTAGGGACGGAAGGAGTAAACAAATAGTTTATATGGCATATAATGCCTTGTTCCCATAGGTGTAAATGGGGTATATATATTTGTGTGGCTCTAAGTATGTTTCACCATTTTTCTTACATTATTACTTTCAAATTAGGTGGAAAATAGGATTAGGAGAGTTGGAGGATGAACTAGAGTTTGTTGTGTTCTCCTCCTGCTGAAACTGACTGACACATCTGATATGCAGAAGTGACTCCAGGTTCACCTGGAGTCTCCATCCGGGCCACCCCTCTCGAATCTGAAGGGGTTGGATCGGTTCTAATAATATGTACCGTAGCTATCAAATGATGAAGTCGAGGGTTGGTAGTGACTTACTGAAGCGGTCATGAAACAGGACCATTTTCCACTTGACAATGATCAGGATTTAAGACCGTCGTAGTCGCTTTTTCATATGGGGCTAAAACACTATAGCGAACAGGATGCATCCTCAAGATTGTATATAAACCTCTGAATCACACTTGGGATAACTTGCAGAAATGAGAAGGTATCTACACGTTGCATAATGCATCAAGAACGTATGACTCAGGTGCTAATAAGAGATAAAGGATCAGGAACTGTAGCGGCGGTCCCAGCAGCGGGCCCCCTGTTCGCATCCTAGCTATGCTCTACTATATATTCCTGACTCCTGTCCTAGAACATGATCTGTATGTACCACAAACTAGAAAGAATGCATGCATCATAAGCTGCAAATCTGCAATGCCTCCGATCAATGCATGAGGCAAAGTTTTGTGCTATGGCAGAAGGCATCCCTCATCATCAAGAGTGGAAGTGCGCTGTGCGCGGTGGTACGGTGAGCGTAGCTTGCAAGGGTACCAAGGCGAATTGTGCGTTTTCTTGCATCGATTGCCTTGCCATGCCATGCATCATGGATTTCCTTGCTATAGCTGCTAGCTGCATATATACTGCTGGTGGTGGCATGCTAGCTTTTTTACATTATGATCCAAAAAAGGCACCACCAACAACAACATAAGAAAATACAGTAGTACTAGCTTTTAAGTAATTTAACACATGAACCGAAGTGAGCAATGCAATTTTCATTAATTCCGACACATGGAAATATAGATTTTGATAATACAAAAGCAACGCAAAATTAAACGCAGGCTTTTGATGGTCTTGATCAAAATTAAATAAAGGGAATATATGTACGAGGGCGTGTAGAGCCAGTGAGCGCGATGGATGTACCTTCGTCGTCCCGGCAGCAGCTCGATCGATCCTGCTAATCGGCAGACATGATGACGAATTAGCACGATGGCCGTGGAGGGGCCGAAAAGCAAAGCACATCACAGAGACAGAGGCGGGGCGCATATTATTCGGTGGGTCGTCGCGTCATTACGTCCTAGAGCCCTAGCAGCAGCCGATTAACCCACCTTTAATTAGTGGTGGTGGCGTTCCAATCACAGCTCCTGCCTGCCTGATTCGGTTTAGATTAGCAGCGGTAGCGCCCACCAATTATATTGATTGACGCGCTTTTTATTTGTGTGCTGTACCTGTGCGGTGCTGTGCTGTTGCGTGCAAGCATCCCTCTCTTCCTGCTCGCTCCTGCACCACTGCATGCATGCCCCCTGGCCGTCTCGGCTCGTCTGGACGTCTGGGCCGGGGTAATTATGTGGTGAACACAAGAGAACAAAAAGGGACAAGAGGATCCTAACATAGAGAAGAGGGCCAAAAGGAAATCGTCATCTTGTCCATCGCACTAGCTTGCCACCAGTTTCCTCCGTCTACATTTGTCGCAGGCCAGTAGTATCGCATCGATGGGGGGGGGGGGGGGGGGGGGGGGGGGGGGGGGGGGCCGATCATATGCTTTCTTGTGTTCCCACGCACGGCCGGGGGGGGGGGGGGCGATGCAGTTGCAGATGCTGAGACGATGCAGGCCGCCGCGGTTGCGTCAGCTAGCTAGAGCGTGTGGTGTCAGCGTCAGTGTCACCGGGGAGAATGATTTCGGGGGCGGGCCGGCTATACATCCGCGTCGCAACGTCGACAACGGCTACGCAACCGTGCACTATTGTTTTAGGCCGAATTCGTAGCATTATTCACCTTTGCATGCATTGCGTCCGGGTCTGGGCTATCTATCTTTTTCTATCTCCTCCGTGAGCCATGAGGTGATGGCTGCCTACTACAGTGCGATAGCGTTGCTGCATGCGTCCAGGTACAATCAACTGCACATATTCTTTTTTCTCTCTGTCTTTATTTTTCTTTATTATTTGCTGAAAAGTACTTGACTTGTCTAATTGGAGAAATCGTTTTATTTATTTGAACAACTGTGGACTATCCATTACGTGCGGTTCACCAACTGAGCCTAGCTAGCTAGCTAGTTTCTTTGGTTATCCTTGTATGGTGAGAAGACAGCTGGAGTTTAACGCCGCCTACACTCATATTTTCCTTTATTTGTTTCAAAGAAGAAATAATAATATTAATTTTCTGTCAAAATTGAACATAAACAAAGAACGGCAATGACGATGATTATTCAGTAACAATAAGTTTAGTAACAAAAATCCAAACATGCATCTTGTTAGAAAGACTCAATTTAATTTCAAAAGCTACCCTCCTCTGATCAATATAATTGTCTGACAGCATTTCTCTACTTACTTGAGGGCAGGGAAATTTATATATAGTACCTACATATGTCATATGTTCGTATAGTACTTTAGTACTTTTATAATTGGATCTACAGCGCAGTGAACAAATTGCAGTCTTAAACTTCAATGCAGCCTTCCTATTTCGTCAATTTTAGTCTACATACTACGGTGACGCGCGTGTGTTTTTCTCTTAATTAACATTTGTAGCAACTAGCAAGCCAAAACATGTACGTTCATTGGGTACACTGTAGGCATAAGCAGTTCTGCAGTAGGCTGTTGCATCTCAGGCTTTTTAGATTCAAGGCTACCAGAATGTAGTTCCAACCACTGCCTATATATAATATAGACAAAGTATGCTCCAATCTCGTACATTTAAATGATATGATAATATTGCATTGAAAGCGAAGTATTATCTGACTGGATTGTAAGTATACATGATAGTCGCTTGGAAATCAACAAGTCCTTGATGCTCTAATAAAGAGGTTCTCTTGCTTTTTCCGGTGTAGATGATGTTGGAGGAGAGCAAATAGAGAATTCCATTAATGGTTCAAAAAATGCTCAATTTCTCATCGTGGCATTGTTGTTTGGTATCAGTAAGTAACAGTAAACATAGTGCACCAAAAATGGACTCAGGATGAATGGGAAAACAGCACAATGGATTGATTCTTTCAAAGGATCAATTCGCAACGGAATAGGGAAAATTAGCCTAGTCAGTTTCCAAAGATGTTCTATCTGGAAGAACCTAGAAACTCCTCCAGGGAAGGAGCCCGTCAAGGAGGCGCACCTAGTATTGTTCTAGGGTTGGCAAGCCAACCAAGAACGACCACAAACACCTCTGATATGCTTGTAGAACAACATATGGGGTTGGATAAGATTAGTTCAAAGAGGAACACATAAAAGGCATGAATATAAGAAAACAAAAGATAAATTGATTTGATAGAGTGGATGCCCTCAATCGTTCATATATCATTTATATTTTACAGGGTGGGGTGGGCTTATCCTGTGGAGGTTGAGATCCCTTACAAATCATGTCAAAATACAACTAAAATGGATATGGACTACCGAAACCGGCTTAGCCGGTTTCCACATGCTGATACTCTCCGAAGCATAATTTCCTCATTCAGAATATAAATTTGGCATTCTATATATGCATTTGGGTCGTCTCAACAAGAGAAATGCAATAGTGAAGTCCAATTTGTAAATTTAAAAAGTTCCAAAATAGGCTTAGCACGTCTGTGAAAATGTCTAAGCCATTTTCCCATAAGCAGCCCAGGTTTGGCTCTGTTGGTCAATTTTCAGTGTAACAATTATGACACCTGACAATTTTTTGGAGTACATAAGAAATGGAGGAATTTCATGGAATGATACCATTAGTGGGTTTGTTATGTTTTCTTGTTTGTTTATCATACTATTAATGTATCTCTACATTCTAAATTATAAGACGTTTTGACGATTTTTCTTGATACATAGCTTTTGATATGTATTTAAATATACAATATGTATAAATATATAGTGAAAATAATATATCTAGAATTTTTAAAAAAAAATGTATAATTTGGAGCAGAAATAGTACTATTTATTGATTAATCAACGGTTTAGCTAGATGTTTGCTTCAATTTTAAGATTTGTTCGCACAATCCTTTAAATATCACTAGTGCAAGACTGAGCATCAGTCCCTGTTGGGAAATCCCCTTTAGTCCCAGTTTCTTAACCAGGATTGCAAATCCGGGACTAAATGCCCCCCTTTTAGTCCCGATTCTGGGAACCAGAACTGAAAGTGGACATTTAGTCCCGGTTGCTATTATCAACCGGGACTAAATGTGCCTCCAGACCTTGCTACTGAGCTGGCACGTTTAGTCCCGGTTGGTGTTTCTAAGCGGTACTAGGTTTCTTTTTTCCATTTCTTTCCTTTTTCTTTTATTCTTTCTTTTCAATTCAATTCTTTTTTGTTTCAATTAGGTTTTCGTATATGCTAATATAGGTCCACATATACGTATAAGGTTCCATTCGAGCATTATACATAAATAACACACTAAAATGTATGAAACTATATATATACAAATATTTCAAGATGTTGTAAATGCATGGAATATGTACATAATAAAGTCACAAAAAGCTTGTACTCATGTCCTTGGGATTTCATTTAACCCTAATCTTCAGTCGTATGGCTACTAGGTAATATTTCTTTTTTGTCATAGTAGTACTCGTCTTTGGGATCTATGACATTATCCATAAGAAATCCTGACAATCCCTCTTGAATTGCTTTGATCTGGTTAGCTCGCAGGACCGTTTTCTTCCTCCATTCATGCTTCAATTCGAATGAAAGGAAAAGTATGAATACATATATGATTATATATATATATCAACACAATGGTAATAAATAAATTATGTATATTTTTACGTACTTCGAGGATCTCTTCACTTATTTTCATTGGGGACTGCATGAGGAACTCGCAAATGTAGTATCCATATAAGTTGTTCCCCGAGCCCTGCTGCAGACACCACTTTACGAGAAAAAGATTCATCATCAATCAATGAAGCATGGTAATAATAAATTGAACTAAATAAAGATGCGGTGACCTAGCTAGTACTTATTGGATATTGGACTACATCTAGAGGCACGATCCAATTACCATTATGGTGTTTTTGCGCAAACATAGTTCAAGCGCTGCCCAAGAAAATAAATAAATGGAGTTATATCAATAAAATGGCATAAGCGAGTATACAGTGTGCAAGACCAAAATTACCACAGAAGAATATCTATCATATCTTGGTAATATTCTCGGGGTTTTGTCGCTAAGTCAAAGATTTTTACATGACTCCTAGGCATATCGATGACCAGCAGTATCCAGTAAAAGCTGCATGTTTATATGCAGGCATAACTCATTAACTAAAGTCAACATGGAGTAAGCAAAATAAAATATGCACAAGACATTAACACTCACTTGAAGTTGTAAGGGAAGAGTATCATTGTCTTGTCATGTTGGTTATCTAAGAACCTGAACAGATTCTTCTCCACTTGAGGTCGCCATCTATCATATGGAGTAACCGTGGGGAATGTGCTATTCAGATCCATGAAACCAACATCAGTCATCTATTTTTTCTTTAGTTTCAGCATCTCATATCTGCATATATATAGTACAAAAGAATATATATAGTGTGAGGATAACTATATATAGACAATGAACTAACATGCAAGTTACTTCAATTGTAGAAAGAATCACTTACATACACCAGGAGTTAAAGAGAGATTTGTCAAGAGCGTCCTAGTGTAATAGTTGGTGTAATTCATTGAACTCAATATGTATAACGTCATAGCCATTGAAGTAATGCTCTGGTCTAACTTTGACAAGAAGCCATGCCTCATCCTTCACACATGCATCTAAGTACCGCTTGTTTAACAAGAACATTTGTGTACCTAGTGATGGCTAGTTAGCAGGGTTGACAAGACTTCTGCCATACTCATAGGTCCGGAATAGATCAAACTTCGCTATTGGTATCGATCCTCCCCCTTGAGTTGTTTCGGTGTGAGACCTGTTGTGTCCATCAAGTTTTGGAGTTTCTCCCTATTGATTGGATCGCCTTGTGGGTTTGTACAATCATCCTCAATAACTAGCGGGTCAATAGATTGCAAAGATTGCTGTCCGAGCTATGCAACATCTTTCCCTACTCCCTTTGCTTTCTGGGACGCCTTATATGACTTGTTGAGAGAGCATTCATAGTCCGATAATGGCGAGTGCTTATGTGCATCACACTCCTTTTTCTCGCGTTCAAAGATTTTTTCCTTAGTTCTTATCGAGCTATGTACTGTGGCTTTGGTGGGTTTTTCATAAGTTTCTTCCTTTTAATCTTGATTCTACTAAACTTTGTTGCCAGTTATCCAAATTTTTTTGTGCCGCCGCTTTTGATTCCTCTTTAGACTTCTCGTATGGCAGCTTCTTCGGAAGGGGCTTTGTTTTGCGATGGCTAGATTTCTTCTTCACCTAGGACTTCACGGGGGACGAGGCTCTCTTTTGGCTCTACAGCGCGGGAGGCAGAGGGGGGGGGGGGGTGAGGCAGAGGTGGGGGAGACTGCCTTGGAGGAGATGGAGATGGAGATGCAGCCATGCCATGGAATGTGTCACCATCGTCTAGAGCACTCTGATGATCATCAGGGGATGGAAGAACTAGACTTAGGTTGGGAGACCTGTGAGTACAAAAATGATTGGGAGTAAATGATTATTACGCGAGAAGCCAACAATTGAGAATGATTATTGAAAAACTATTTCATTCCCTTTCATCTACACCTATCATGAGGTAGTTGAGGAGGAGGCGACAATACCCTAGTCACTGCACCAGGAATAATGATGTAGCGCTTGTGCCATACAATGAATTAATGCTCTGGTTGTCCTCCCATGACCTCTAGGATAGTCAAGACATAATTCCCTATAGTCTTTGACAACTCTATCCACCAAGGCGCTATAATAGCCAGGTGGAATTGGATTCCCATGGCTTGTTGGTGCCTTGGTAGGGTCCATAGGAGAAACAATACCACGCGCCACCACAACTGTGCTATTCCCCATGGTAATGTGCAGCTCACATGGCGTCATCTTCTCAGTGATGTCATCCACGGGTAAGTGCTGCAATGCGTCATCTTGATTTGGGAGCTCAGTGGAGGCGCAACTGCTTCTAAGCTGAGGGGGTTAACATTGACTTCATGCTTTGATGTTGACTGCCTTTGGCTACTCAATTGTAGTGCCACTTGCCATTTGATTTCCTCTTGCATTCTCATGTCCATGTTTAGTTCTTGCTCCTGTGATCAAAGCACCGCCTCCTCTAACCTGTGGATCTGCTCTGTGTCTTTGTCCTTCCTTCTCTAGCGGCTTCTGTAGCTAGCAGTGTCCTTAGGGAAGCCATGCCGCCACAAAATCAACCCTTTTGCGTCGTGTTCGCCTAGGGTGTTCAGGAGTCTTGAGGGCGTACGTTAGCTCATCCTTCTCTTGGTTGGGCACAAAGGCACCACTGGTAGAAGCATCAACAATATCAAAGAGCCTTCGTGCTACTATTCTGATTTGCCCATCAACTATCGGCTCCTCGGTCTTTGGGTCCAGTGGTCCCCATGCGCGAAAAGCCAATTCTTGGAGCGTTCGGGCCAATCAATTGAAAATGGTGGGATCCCTTTGGCAAGCAGGTCTGCTTCAATTCTTTGCCACCTGGGAATGGCACTCCTATAGCCACCTGATCCAATTTTATGATGGTATAACTTTTCTCGCGCATTCTGTTAGTTCCTTCTCACCCGTGCCTCACCATCTTCCGAGGTCTTGTACCTCACAAATTCAGGCTAGTCGTCTGTTAACTTTTTGTATGGGCTATTATCACTGAAATCTGGAGTCATATTCTTCTTGACAAATTCATTGTATAGCTTCTTCTTCCTGGTCTGGAATTGTGTGTCCATCTTCTTCAGAGCCCAACTTTTAACTATTTTTCTTAAATCTTCACCTCCTGGTAGCTAGAAATGTGCAGTGACTGAATCCCAAAGAAGGTCCTTATCTCGCTCAGAGACAAAACTGATGTTATGATCATCCTTCTTTATTTTCCATTCACGGGAGCTAATCGAGAGCATGTCCCTAACAAGAACCCCATAATAGTTTATGAATTTCTTTGCATTCTTTGCTGGCAGGAGTGGTTCGCCGGTATTAGGATAAACTTATGATTATGTACTGGCCCTCTAATGGTTTTACTTTTTGTCAATGTTGATCCAGAGGGCTACGTACGTAGAAACATAAAGATTCGGTAATATATATACAAATGGAATTATGTTTAATTTCATATATATAATTAGAGATGCAAAATTATTAACAAATATACCTCGCCATCACTTTCTTGCATAGGATTTTCTTGCACATCATCAAAATTTAATAAGTATTGAGTGTTGTCATCATCATCCGCCGCATGGTTATCGGCCTCGTTCAGGCCATATTGAGTGCCGACATTGATAATGTTCATTATGGCCTCATTCTGCTCGTAGTCGTCTTGCAGGTCGGCTATCTTAATTACCAGAACTATATATAATGTGAAAACAATATAGTACTCATGCATATGCTAATGGTTCGAGCCAGGGGCTCAAACTTAAATAACTATAGAATTCAGGGTTATTATTTACGCCGAGTTTAGGATATTAGGATATATATCATGATCAACATATTGGTGTATATAAATATATCAAAATTCATGTCACACTAATAATGTCAATATATCAAAATTTAGATATATATATACCAAAAAATTCATAGCACTAATAAAATCAAGAGGAGGCGGTAGGCCAGGGACGAGGATGACGCGCGCTTCAGGAATGACGAGCGAGAGGCAGGCCAAGGACGAGGACGACGCGCACTCTAGTGTGGACGAGTGAGGTGGGCTGGGGATGTCACGACCCGATCTTGACACCCTTATGAGTATCAGCATCATGAACATATTTGCATTTGTAAACTAAAAGTTATAAATGGAACTGTACTTCTTTCTGCATTCATACTGCTCACTGTTGACTTGACGGACGGTCCACCAGCACCTCCAGACCATCCACCAATTCATGTGCTTGACCTGACAGAGTCTAGTCCCCATCAGTCAGCTTACCGACACCACTGAATAGTCCACCGTCATGACGGAGCATCCGATAGAGTCAGCCCATGCAGAAATGTGAAGTGTCACTTTGAGAGATCACTTGGCCCCACTTGACATCCCACCTGTCTAGCTCGAAGAATGGCCAAGGTAGAGCACCCACCAGCTCATTCACTCACTCTTGCACTTCCTCTCTCTCTCTCTAGTTCATCTCTCTCTCTACACTCTCTCACACTCAAGCAAAGAAGAGGAGAAAGAAGTGGAAGAAAAGAGAAGGGATTGAAGCTTGGATGTAGCAAGAGATGTCTATGGAGACCACCTAGAGGCCCTCATCCACAAGAGGTAGGGGTTGGAAGAGGGAGGACCCCTCTCACTCTTGCCATAAGGAGCTAGGAGGAGAAGGAAGCAAGAAGAAGAAGACTTCAAGTTACCAAGGGGGAGATCCAACTGCTCCATCTTCTTGGAGAGCTTTGCATCTTGTCATTGCAACCCTTGGTAAGGATCTAACCAAGCCAAACATAGGATTTCACTTTTAGGAGCCATAACCTAGGAAATGTCATTTTATGGCCTAGGTTTAGTTTGCACCCAATGTAGCTAGAACCACTAGCTAGATATGCTCTATAGAACCCTAGTTACCTACCCTAGAGATGGTTTGCACATGCAAGTACTACAAATGAAGATTTGGATTTCGAGTTGCTAGAAAGTATTCACTGTCAGTAATGATGGAGGGATCAACATCACCAGCGGAGTATCCATCAGCACTGAATAGCTCTCTATTCACTTGCATAGCATGCACTATAATTCACTAGAGCCTCCACCACTACATCGGAGTGTCCGTCGAATTATAAGTCAGAGACAAAGGAGTTCTAGAGAACCCAGTCCTTAGCTTTTTGTATAGCAGAGTGTCCGTCGATATTCCATAGTGTCCGCTGAATTATAGTGCCTAAAACCTAGAGTATCTAGTTCGTACAGATGATTCGTAACACACATAGAATATCCGATAGAGCATGAGCACTTAGCAGTCAGCAAAACCCTATAGACTTAATCTAATGGATGGTCCGTTACCACGACGGAATGATTAGTTGAATTATAAACCAAACATAGAGACTCTCAAGAGCATTGACTTCGTACCAGAGTGTCTGATCCTATTCGAAGACTCCGATGATCCTAGAGTGCCAATTTCCCACTAAATCCTAGAACCATCAGAGCGTCAGACATCCACGCCGGACTATCTGATAGTCACCAGTCAGTAGACCTTTAGTGTACACCTACACACTCACTCTTGTAACACTAAAGCATAATCAACTAAATATCATTGCATGGCGTGGGTATTGTACTTTATGCAATTCACTCATCAAGCATCATGCATATATAGGTGACACGATTTCTGATGATCCCATGCTTGAGGTGGAGCCTTAGGAAGAAGCCACTGAGCCTAGCAACGACGTTCAAGGTAGGACTTTTGGTTAGGCATATGGCCCACACCACCTGCACGCCAACACACTTGCTTGGAGATACACCAGTGCATCTTCTTCACCCTGAAGCCCTTGGATGTGATGGTGACCTAGCATCATACTTACTCCCGAATAATCGTTTCTCAATGGACTTCCGAAGGCCATCATATGACTCACCTACTCCAACACTGAACCTGTCTTCTTTTGAACACATGAGTGGAGTGTAATTACTATGATGTTATGTTATCATGAGTTCAGCTCGCCCTACTTTTTAAAACTCTTTTGAAGTGTTAGCTTGTTGTACCGTTGTGAGACTCGAGAGTGCACTTTTGTAAGAAATAAAAACAACATGTGCTTCGATTGCTTGTCCAAAGTATGCGTAGAAGCGTATGCAATTGCACTCATAACATGTATCCTTGTGGTATTGTTGTAAGTTGAGACCTAGATGGTAATCTTAAGTTGGTGTTTATATATGGCCTATGTCACTTATTGTCCTAATGCATTACATGTGGAATATGATGACCATTTTATGCATGTTGATATTTCGACCTTTCGTGAATGCATTATCTTGATCCTTGTTTTGTTCCATTTTTGTCTAAAACATATTTAATGAGAGATGTGTCTTGGACACCCAGCGTTCATCATCTCGGGGAGGCACATGGGGAAACCATAACCTACCTCCACCACCACCACCGCCACCTCCTCTGCATGGTGCTGTTCCAACATGGGCAGGGATTCTTCAGAGGGATGAAGATCACCGAAAGGCTTAGAACAACATGATGGATTGCCTGGTGCAAGTGATAGAGACCATGCAAGCTAACCCACATGGAGAACAACCGCCTCGGTCCTGAGGATACCATGGTTTTGTGAGGACCAATCCACCTATCTTCACCGAAGGGAAGGATCCAATGGTAGCCTATCATTGGCTGAGGGCCATAATGTAGAAGTTCACCCTACTGCAATGCACAAAGGAAGAGAAGGTGAATTTTGCCATGCATCAACTGCAAGAGGCAGCCGGCCATTGGTGGCATGACCTAGGGTCTATGCTTATCAAGGTTGCTGAGTTTCGTAACATGGTACAAGGAAAGATGTCGGTGGTTGAGTACACCCATAAGTTCAATGAGCTTGCCCAATATGCTCCAAACAAAGCTGCTATCGATGAGGCTAAGAAAGTGAGGTATGAGCACAGTCTCACTGCTATCATGCAAGAGAAGTTATGTAACATCCCAACCCCCACTTTTAATGAGATGGTGAGTGCTGCTATCAAGGCTGAGACCAAGAAGAATGCAGTGGACAATGATAGCCACAAGAGGGGACCTTACAACCCAGGCTATGGATAGGGTTCATCGTTTAGATAGAAAACCGCACAAGTTCCACCAAGGATTCTAGGCTATGCCGCACTGCATCCAATGTAGATCTAGCCATGTACACCTCCATAGTGTCAGTAGATGTAGAAGGAGAAAGACAAACAAGCAGCTATAGCTATAGAGCATGTTTTGATTGTGGTGGTTTTGGCCACTTAGCTCGTGAATGACAAGTCAAGCTCTAGAAGCAGCAAGCCACCGCATAGCGTGTAGTAGCTCCCAAGCACATCGGCAATGTGCCCAAGAAGAACACGCAACTTCACTATGTGATCGCTGAAGAAGCTCAAGTGGACAATGGAGTGATAATTGGTGAGTTGTCGATCAGTGCCATTTTAGCAAGAATGTTGTTTGATTCCGGAGCATCTCATTCATTTATTCATGAGGGTTATGTCCAAGATAATAAGTTTCCAACTATGGAGTTTGGGGGGATTTTGGATTAGTGCCCCTAGGTTTACACATGAGTTTAGCCACATAGTTAGCCAAGCTCTGATTGAGATAGCAGGTTTGGAATTTTTAGCCAACCTAATTCTTCTCTATTGATGGTAGTTAACAACCACAATAACCCATCAACATAACTTGAATAAATGCATAAAAAGGGCCACCAACAAAGATTTAGGGGTTTAAACTAATAATTTCCATAAGTTTTGGTGAATCTATGTTTTCAGCAGGGTTATTCTAGAAAACCGGCAAGGGGGCTCAAAATGTCAAATAAAATTGCACTTATCCATGATGAAAACAACTCCAGTTAAGGTTCTAGAGCTCACCAGAAGGCATCCCCCCCAAGGCAAACCCCTAGAGGATGACAGGTGGGGCTGACTAGCCCCACCTGCCCATAGCCCACATGTTAGCCCCCATCGCTATGTCAATTCTCCACCTCCTCCTAGATTGCATTTATGTTGTTTATTCAAGTCATTTTGATCCGAGGGCTTAGGATTGATGCTCCGACCTATATAACCAGCTCTAGCCCCCCCTCCAGAGCATGCTTCCATAAGTCAAGATTAGAATAAAAATTAGGGTTTCTAGAGAGAAGAGAATAGAGCTCCAATTCTTCAAAGTTCTAGTATAGGCTAGCTAGCAAGGTTCAAGTAGAGTGTGGGCAATTGCTCAGGATTCTGGATCCACCGTCTAGAGACTGGTATAGCCATTGTATCCCTTTATTTATGACTTTGTGCTACTTTAATTCAATATTATGTTGCTATTTATTATGTTCCAAGTTTGCTCTAGTTATACACTTGATATAGCTATGATTGATGATGAGTTTATGCATAAATTCACAAAGCGCTTAGCCCAAGACGTGCGTGGGTTAAGTGGTCGACATTATGTAAGCATGGTGCTTAGATATTGTTTACCTGTGGATGCATTCTACACTCTGGGTAATGTGGTAGATCACAGATGTGACACTCCCATTGAGTCCTTTGTAGTCCACTCCCCGTTTGTAGAGCAAGTAGAACACGGTTGCGAAGGGAGACAAGCTCTATTCTTGATCTTCCTTAGTAATGTTCCTTATACATAGATCTAGAGTTAATTATGCTATAGATGAGAGTGTATATACTTGGGTGTACAAAAGACTTAGTAAATAATAAATGACTAAGGAATCTTTTGCTCTTACCGAATCTCCTGCCTAGCCATACTACATTTTTTGAGTCTCTATTCCTATCTCTGGAATTATTATCAATGCTTCACACTTATCAGTTATTTATCATTTGACTTAACTCTACCATAGCATGAGAGTGGTTTTATCATAAGTATAAAATTTGTCAATATCTCTATGCCAACAATCCCATAACTCCTCCCTGTGGATAAAATATAAATAACGATACTCGGTATACTCCCAGGTGAAATGCTACAATGGTATATTATCTATGCGCTTGCGGATACTTTACATTAACATATATAATTTTTCTCTGAGTTTACAAGTGTCATTAATAATTACCAACCACGCATTTCTAGCATCATGCTAGGGATGACAACTTAGTAAAGAGTGATGCTAAGAAATGTCAACAAGCATTTCTGGTGCCTATGCCGGGGAGGGACACATGGCTATAGAGAATTAATCAAATAAATACTTATTGATAAAATCATAACAACTCTGCTTAAGCAGGCTTACCCTTATTTGTCGTTGTTCATATCTTATACAGGATATTGCAGAATTGGTTGTGATTCACCAACAACTTCTAATCAGAATCAACCAAATAAAAAAGGAAGCTCAACACCTGTTCTTGAGCTATGGCTGACAAAACTCTACATGAGTTCTCTGCTCCGAGCACCGAGAACATTCGCACTAGGCCAAAACTCAAAACCAACAACCTTGAGTTCGAGCTCAAGCCAAGCCTCATCAACATGGTGCAAGCTACCCCATTTAGTGGAAAGGCACATGAAGATGTTAGTGCTCATCTTTAGAATTTTCTATAGATTAGTAGCATAGTCGTCATCAAGGACATTGCTCAAGACATCATATTACTTCGCTTGTTTCCATTCTCACTAGTGGAAAAGGCGAAGCACTGGTTCTACACCAATAAAGACAACATCAATACATGGGAAAATTGTTCAAAGGCCTTCCTAGAAAAGGTCTTTCCAGTAGGCAAGACCAATGCCTTAAGAGGAAAGATTTTCAACTTCCAACAGTATAAGAGAGAGACCATTCCAGAAGCATGGGAACATTTTCTAGAATGTATTTCAGATTGTTCTCACCATAGAATGGAAGATTGGTTTCTCATGAAAAGTTTCTACCATGGATTAACTTAGAAAGATCATGAACAACTTGATGCCACTGCTGGGGGATCATTTGTGTCACTCACCCTTGGAAAAGCTAAAACTCTTATGGAGAAGATAGCCTCTAATCAAGGCTGGACATCATGCAACATCCAATCATGCAATAAGAGTGAAGAAGTACTAGAAGAGTTGTGTGCATTGACAACCAAGATGGACATAGTGTTGAATTGGCTCGAACAGCGAGCCAATTACAAGAGAGATCGTTAGGCCATTCAAGATGCTTTCAATGCTCAAAACATATTTGGAGAATATTTAGGGGTTGAATTCCCTAAATATCAAGAGGATGTAAACATCATTAGCAACAATTCAGGTCCAAAACAATAGAGACAAGCTCTGTTCTTGATCTTCCTTAGTAATGTTCCTTATGCATAGATCTAGAGTTAATTATGCTATAGATGAGAGTGTATATACTTGGGTGTACAAAAGACTTAGTAAATAAGGAATGACTTAGGAATCTTTTGCTCTTACTACATTTTATGAGTCTCTATTTCTCTCTCTAGAATTATTATCAATGCTTCACACTTATCATTTATTTATTATTTGACTTACCCCTACCATAGCATGAGAGTGGTTTTATCATAAGTATACATATTTGTCAATATCTCTATGCCAACAATCCCATAGCTCCTCCCTATGGATAAAATATAAATAACGATACTCGGTATACTCCTGGGTGAAATGCTACAATAGTATATTACCTATGCACTTGCAGATACTTTACTTTAACATATATAATTTTCTTTGAGTTTACAAGTGTCATTAATAATTACCAACCACACATTTCTAGCATCATGCTAGGGATGACAACTTAGTAAAGATTGATGCAAAGAAATGTCAACATTCCCTAGTTGGGAAATGATGTGGATGTTATTTTGGGAATAAAGTGGATGGTAAAGCACCGATGTGTCATTAGATGTGTACCTAGATCCGTAGAAATTCAGCACCCTCAAGCAAACTGCCTTGACTAGTTTGAGAACCAAGTCCAACATATCAGTGGGTGTCGAGCTAGTTCCAATTATGTGAATTTCCTGATGTTTTCCTAAAAGAGTTAACTAGAATGCCCCCAAGGAGAGACGTAGAGTTCCTAATCCAATTAGAACCTAGAACTATGCCTGTATCAAAAACTCCATACAAGATGGCACCACCTGAATTGGAAGAGATGAAGAAACAACTAATGAGTTTGTTGGAGAAGGGTTACATTAGACCTAGTTCTTCTTTGTGGGGATGTCCATCTTTGTTTGTAACTAAGAAGGATCATGGCCTAAGGATGGTAATAGATTATCAGCCTCTTAATGCAAGAACCATCAAGAACAAGTATCTGCTCCTAAGGATTGACATTTTGTTTGATCAACTCAATGGAGCCAAATTGTTCTCTAAGATCGATTTGAGATTGGGGTATCATCAAATTCGAATCCGAGAAGGGGATATACCAAAGACTGTGTTTTCTATGTAGTATGGTTCTTGTGAGTATACAGTCATGTCCTTTGGATTGACTAATGCTCTAGCCTACTTCATGTATCTCATGAATTTAATCTTCTATGAAGAGTTGGATGTGTTTGTGAGTATCTTCATCGATGATATCTTGGTATATTCAAAGACTAAAGAAGATCACATGAACAGAAGCTATGAGACCACAAGAAATATGCTAAGTTTAGCAAGTGTGAGTTTTGGCTCACCGAGGTATCCTTTTTGGGACATATCTTATCCCACAATAGAATCTCAGTGGACCCAAGCAAGATTAAGGATGTAGCCTAAGGATTGGTGGGTTATTACCGTTGATTTGTGCCCGACTTCTCTAAAATTGCCAAGCCATTGAGTGAGCTCACTAAGAAGGATGAACCGTATGTTTGGACAAAGGAAAGGGAAGAAGCTTTCCAAATCTTAATGCAAAGGCTAGTTACTGCTCCCATTCTAGTCCAACCCGACATCACTAGACCCTTTGAAGTTTATTGTGATGCATACAATTTTGGATTGGGTTGTGTACTTATGCAAGATGGACATGTCATAGCTTATGCCTCTAGACAATTGAAGAATTCTGAGGTGAACTATCCCACTCATGATCTTGAGTTAGCAGCGATAGTTCATGCCTTAAAAATTTGGAGACACTATTTGTTCGGTTAGCCATGCACAATTTTCACTTACCATAAGAGCTTAAGGTATTTCTTCACCTAATTAGAGCTCAATATGAGGCAACAAAGGTGGTTGGAATTAATTAAGGATTATGATTTGAACATCCAATACCACCCGAGGAAAGCGAATGTTGTAGCTGATGCCTTTAGTAGAAAGGCCAGTTGTGGTTGCACCTTGGTAGAGAGAAATGTGGATTCATTATGTCAGGATATGCAGAGGTTGAATGTATCTCAGATAGCTAAAGGTTCCTTATCTATGTTGCAAGTGACTTCTCACTTGTTACAGGACATTAAGGTAGGACAACACTTGGATGAAGATCTTGTTATCATCAAGGAGAGGATAAAGGATCCAAAGTATAAGAGTTTCCATTTGGATCACTTGAATACTTTGTGGTTTGGTAAAAGGCTTGTAGTACCTAACCAAGAGGATCTAAAGAGGCAAATCCTAAATGAGGCCCATGAATCACTTTTTTCTATCCACCCTAGAAGAAACAAGATGTTCAGGGATGTGAGGAAAATATTTTGGTGGAAAGGGCTAAAATAGGATATTGCAAGGTTCATAACGAAGTGTGATGTTTGTTGTAGAGTAAAGGTCGAACATCTTGAGCCGGCCAAAACTCTCTAACCATTACCTATACCAGCTTGGAAATGGGAATATATCGCTATGAATTTCATAACAGGTTTGCCAAGGACATCTAGTGGATATGATTCTATTTGGGTAATTGTTGACTGACTCATAAAGTCTACACACTTTTTACCAGTCCAGGTCACTTATCTAGTTTCTAAGTATCTAGAAATATATCTTGCTCAGATTGTTTGTTTGCATGGGATTCCCAAGACAATAGTTTCAGATAGAGGTCCGCAAGTCACGTCTGATTTTTGGAATAAGCTACACATGGTAATGGGAACAACATTGTTGGTTAGCACCACTTATCACCCATAGACTGGAGGTCAAACTGAGAGAGTTAATCAGATTTTGGAAGATATGTTGATAGCTAGTGCTCTAATATATAGTTCTAGTTGGGACACTTGTTTGCCATTTGCCCAATTTGCCTACAACAATAGTTATCAAGTTAGTATCAACATGAGTCCTTACGAGGCCTTGTATGGCAGAGATTGTAGGACTCCACTCAATTGGTCAGAAGTTGGAGAAAGAAGACTATATGGCAATAATAAGGTCAATGAGGCCAAAGAGAAAGTTAAGCAGATAAAGATTGCCTTAGAAGCCACACAAGATAGATATAAGGCTTATGTTGATGACCATAGGAGGAATGTGGAGTATAAGATTGGAGAATATGTGTATTTAAAGGTTACACCCTTCAAAGGCACCTAGAGGTTTCAAGAGAATGGAAAACTTCCTCCAAGGTATATTGGTCCATTTCGAATATATGATAAGAGATGGAAGGTTGCTTATGCACTAGCCTTGCCCGACTCACTTTTAGGAGTACACAATGTCTTCCATGTATCTCAACTAAAGAGTTGTTTGAGAGCACCCAAAGAAGAGGTCAATTTACAAGATATTGAGATCAACAAAAATTTGAGTTACAAAGAGCATCCAATTGCTATCCTTGACTTTTCGGAAAGGAAAATTAGAACAAAGACTATCAAGATGGTGAAAGTGCAATGGATGCACCATTTGACCGAAGAAATAACTTGGGAGGTTGAGGACAAGATGAGAATGGAATACCCTCACCTTTTCAAGCAAAAGTACCGGTTTAGGAGGATTTTTAGTTTGGCTTGAGTTTTGATGTTCTTAGTGTTGATTGAAGGGAATTAAAACCTATTATCCTTGAATTTTCTTCCTTGATTGCATAAAACCTACTATTGAGGAAACTCGGGACGCGATTCTTCTAAGAGGGAGAGTTGTCACGACCCAATTTTGACACCCTTGTGAGCATCAGCATCATGATCATATTTGCATTTATAAACTTAAAATTATATACTGAACTATACTTCTTTCTGCATTCAAACTGCTCACTATTGACTTGACAAATGGTCCACCAACACCACTAGACCATCCACCAATTCATCTGCATGACCTGACAGAGTCTAGTCCCCATCAGTCAGCTTACTAACACCACCAGACAGTCCGACATCACAACGGAGCGTCAGATAGTGTTAGCCCATGCAGAAATGTGAAGTGTCACCTTGAGAGATCACTTGGCCCCACTTGGTAGCCCACCTATTTTGCTCATAGAATTGCCAAGGTAGAGCACCCACTAGCTCATTCACTCACTCTTGCACTTCCTCTCTCTTTAGTTCATCTCTCTCTCTCTACACTCTCACACTCAAGCAAGAAGAGGAGAAGGAAGGGGGAATAAAAGAGAAGGGATTGAAGCTTGGATGCAGCAAGAGATGGCCATGGAGACCACCTAGAGGCCCTCATCCACAAGAGGTAGGGGTTGGAAGAGGGAGGAGCCCTCTCACCCTTGCCATAAAGAAGAAGAAGATTTTGAGTTACCAAGGGGAGATCTAGCTGCTCCATCTTCTTGGAGAGCTTTGCATCTTATCCTTGCAACCCTTGGTAAGGATCTAACTAAGACAAACATAGGATTTCACTTTCTGGAGTCATAACCAAGGAAATGTCAATTTGTGGCCTAGGTTTAGTTTGCACCCAATGTAGCTAGAACCAACTAGCTAGATATGCTCTATATAACCCTAGTTACCTACCCTAGAGATGGTTTGCACATGCAAGTACCACAGATGAAGATTTGGATTTTGAGTTGCTAGGAAGTGTTCTCTGTCAATAATGACGGAGGGTCTGACATTAATAGCAGAGTGTCCATCAGTACTGAATAGCTCTCTGTTCACTTGCACAACGCGCACTATAATTCACTAGAGCATCCACCACTGCATTGAAGTGTCCATCGAATTATAAGTCTGAAACAAAGGAGTTATAGAAAACCTAGTCCTCAGCTTTTGGTATAGTGAAGTGTCCGTCGATATTCCGGAGTGTCCGCTGAATTATAGAGCCTGAACCTGAGAGTATCTAGTTCATGCCGGATGATCAGTAACACACATGGAGTATCCGATAGAGCCTGAGCACTTAGTAGTCAGCAGAACCCTATAGACCTAATCTGATGGATGGTCCATCACCACGATGGAATGATCCATTGAATTATAAACCAAACGTAGAGACTCCCAAGAGCATTGACTTAGTATTGGAGTGTCTGATCCTATAGCAAAGAGTGCGATGATGCTAGAGTACCAATTTCCCACTAAGTCCTAGAACCACTGGAGCATCTGACATCCATGCCGAACTGTCCAACAGTCAATAGTTAGTAGACCTTTAGTGTACATCTACACACTCACTGTTGTAACACTAAAGCTTAATCAACTAAATATCATTGCATTGCGTGGGTATTATACTTTATGCAATTCGCTCATCAAGCATCATGCATATATAGGTGATGTGATTTTCGAAGATCTCATGCTTGAGGAGGAGGCTGAAGAGGAAGAAGCCACTGAGCCTAGCAACAATGTTTAAGGCAGGCCCCTATGCATCCCTATGCTTTTTAAATGCACAATGAACTATGGTTATTTATTGCATCGCTATACTATTATATGACTAGTGAACCAAGAGGGATCGACCTATGCCAGGCCATAACCGTATAATGCCACACCAAGCATTCACTTGTGTCCATATTAATTAACCTGCTTATTATGCTTAGATCTTAGAGCCAAGCTAATGATGGGTTTCTCCTTACTCGTCAGATGATTGGTTGTTCACCCACCAAGCAATACCTTTGGGAAGGGATCAACACTTGTTCCACTTGGTAATGGATAGGGTAGTGGTCGGCAAGGGGTATGGTCATGGCAAGAAGGGAGATTCTTGAATGATATAGCTTGCTTACCGGTTAAGGACCGTGCATCCATGGTAGTGAGTAAAAACATAAAATTTTATAGACCACCTGTCGCCAATGGGGCTGACAAGCCAAGTAACTGAGTGTGACCATTTTGTTCATGAAACTGGCAAGGGGGTTGCGTCGGTCAGGAATGTGCGAGTCCATGACATTGACTGGGGACTAGATGAACATTTCATCAAACATCTTGGATGGGTTAGGGAAAGGTTGAAACATCGAGGTATCCCTTATGTACCGATGGGTCTTATGGGTGATATCCCTTTTTTGTGTGGGGTTAACTTGTACCCCTCTGTAGAGTTTACTTTTGAAAGCAATAAGTTCTAACTTCTAGATATGAACTAGAGTTGGGTTTGGAAATCATGACTCGTGGAAGATCGAGCTCCAATCAGCTAAACACTTACACTGATTTCCTATGCTACGCTTGCTATTGCTACATTATAGATCACCTTTACTTCTGGTATAAATGCTTTTATGCAAATGATGTGCATTCCTTGCTACTATCCAAATTGCATAATCCTTGTTTATTATATTGGGTAAGACTTGTGGAGTACATTCGAGTACTCACCCTATTGGATCTTAGGTTTTGTAGGTACCATAGCTCCCGTCCATGGATTCTTCTATGCTCCAGAGCCCTCAGCAGATCAGGAGTGGTGAATGATTTCATGTTCCTTAGATACATGGATGTGGCACTCCTGTGTATCAGTTATCATGAAACTAAGTTATGTTGAAAGACTTCCGCTCGACTTCGATGTAGATTGTGGTGTGTGGTCGTGTTATGAACTAAGCATGTGAACCAAAACTTGTAAACCTTAATGCTTTGAACTGTGATATAACTTAAGCATGGTTGTGATGTATTCTCTCTATCAAACTGATCCTAGATGAGGTCGGCCCGAGTATATCTCATGGAGGGTGTACTAGGATGACCTATTAAGGGATATGTCTAACTTAATAATCCCTTGTGGAATATCATCTTGGGTACACACTTAAAAGGGCGTTGATCCTAATAGCAGATGACGATGACACGAGCTCTGCTAAGGATGGATGAGGATAAGGGCGAGCATGAGGCATGTGCGTGGGCCAGCCGACCAGAGAAGAAGCGCGTGTGCACGTGGGGCTAGGCACAAACCGCGCACGTGATGAGGTGAGGCCGAGGTGGTGTGGCTTGGTGGTGTAACACCCCTGGTGTTAAGCAGCCCTAAAACTTGATGTTGTCACCATCATGCATGTTAAGCATCTATAGTAGCTAACCATGTCGTCCATTCACTAAAATTAATATTTACTTGCTAGTAATGGAATGCATAAGTGATGTGTTGAGCTTAACCCAAAAACTCTTTTAACGTACTTTGTGGCCTTCTATTTTTGAATTTCACTAAAACACTTGAAATTATGCCTTAATAAACTTTGAAGTGTAAAGTAGGTACTTTACACTAGTGTTAAGGGTGGGGTATGAATTCAAGTTCAAACCCTTAAATTTTGAGCTGAAATTTGAATTCAAACTTGAAATTTCTATACTTAATCATTTTGGCTAAGTGTTGGATTGTAGTAATGAATTCAATTTTGGGGAATTTCATAAAAGGAATTTCTCAAATAAACTTGTTCAAACAGTGGCATCATTTTGAAGTATGAGATGTGTATTTTCAATGATGGTATTGGTTGATTTGTTTGATCACTAATTAATCACCAATTAACTCACAAACATAGCTAACTTAACTATTTTTCCAAACCCTAACTACTTTAACTTAAAGTTCAAGTTTTTAGTTCATCTTGCCTATGTTCTTGATCTTTTATCTTCTAATCTAGTTTGAATTAGATGTTCTTGCTTAAAGAAAAGTTGGAGATCAAAGTATGATGAGCAACTTTTATTCTTGGAGCTCTTCGAGTTCATGTTTGGATTTGGAAGAAAAAGGAGGAAGAAGAAGCTCTATTAGGCTGCTATAGTGCCGCCGGTGAGCTGCCTGCTTGCCACTGCCTAACCTGCATGCAACGCATAGCTACTTTTGCAGTCAGTTTCCATGCAGGACATGGCTCACCTCAATGCTTCGTCCGCGTCCTTATGTCACTTAGCCAGCCATCGAGTCCATCTTCTTCTTTCCCATCACCGTTGTCGAGCCCTTGGTTCACTGATCAATTCTTTGCCACCGCTCACCCATTGTCCAAATTCACCCCATAGCCAGCTTTGCCTCATCCATGCGCACCATCTAAGCCACCCAGCACCATCGCTAGCCATCGGAGTCGCCTAGACGCTGTCTTCTTCCTCGGCGTCAAGCAGAGTGCCGCCATGAGACCCTCACC
Source organism: Miscanthus floridulus (assembly GCF_019320115.1). Classification (NCBI taxonomy): domain Eukaryota; kingdom Viridiplantae; phylum Streptophyta; class Magnoliopsida; order Poales; family Poaceae; genus Miscanthus; species Miscanthus floridulus. Next base: position 58,177,860 of record NC_089595.1, read on the forward strand.
ATGACCAGGCCATTGTGGCGCACCTTCGCCTCATCTAGCTAGCGTTTTCGCTTCATCTTGTCACCCTGTTGCTCACTAGCCCTTTGGTTTTCATAGTGGAGCCCTTGACGAGCCGTGTCAGTGAGTCACGCCACCGTCTTTGTCTCCAACGTGGATGACCTAGCTCTGCTTTGCCTTTGTCTCAACCAGCTGCCATTCCAAAGTGGCAGTGAGCTCCTAATGCTAACGCCGTGGTCTGTCTTACCTCTACCATGGCCTAGTGGCTGGAGCACCATGGCGGCGGCGTGCTATGCCTTGCTGAGCCACCGTGGCTGTGGTCGTGTGTGTAGCAAGTTCGAGTGCACTCGATAGACCCCTTGAGCGTGTGCGAAAGAGGGAGGTGATTATGTCAGAGGTCTTTGTGCCACCGAAGAGCTTATCTTTGAGCGTAGCCGTGTTGCCGAAGCTCCATCGTCCCACCATGGTCGCTAGCGTGAATGCTGCCATGTGGTAGAGGTTCCACCATCTCCCTATGCATGTTCGCTAGGTCGAGAGGAGTGTATCGGGGTAGTTACCTTTGTTGGAGTCATCATCTTTGGACATTGTCATCTCGTCGGAGCGCTGCCAATCCACTGAAGCCACTGTCGTGCTCGTCGTCATGCACCAGCCATCCAATTAGTGCCACTAGGAGATGCACGAGAGCAAGAGGAGTGCAGCGGGATAAGTCTCATCGCCGGCAAGGTGGCCGCCGGTCAACGGCCCCCTATCAGTGAGAGTGAGTGAGAGGAGAGAGAGAGAGTAAGAAAAGGATTTCGATCCTTTTTCTTTTTTAGAAAATGCTAATAAATGTTGAAACTTGATTAATTCATAACTAAATAATTTGAAAGGATAAAATTTTGAAATTAATTATGTGGCTTTGTTATGTATGCTTAATCATGGAAGAATATGAGCTTATCCAAATTAGTAATTTTGCTAGGTTCAAAAATTATCTCTTTTAATTAATAAATGAGCCATTCATGATTTTTATAGGCTAAAATAATTATCCTAAAATCATGAAATTTTATGTATATTCTTTTTATGCTCGAACAAGTCTTCATAAAAAATTTGGCTCTGTTTTGATGAAAATAAATTTTCCACTTAATTTAGATGCCTTTTTGTGGATTAATAAAAATACCAAAATAATTTCTACAAAATCATTAAATGGTTTGGTGTAATTTTGTAGTTGATTATGGACCTTGGAACACTAACACCTTGCTATTCCTTGGCAATTACATTACATGCTTGTGTACTTATATTCAACATGTTAATAATAATAACAATAATTGTTTTGTGAAGAATTAACTTAATTGCTTAAAGAAGGAAAGTTGTACTCAAGTAATTAACCTTGTCTAAGTCATCTTGATCCATGTTTCACCATCCATGTGTTACGTATGCATCATAATCCTAAATCATGCATCTTTATTAACGTTTAGTGAACGAGGGTGGTGACCCGTTAGCTGAGCAAGCTTCTAAGGCGGCATTTCACTCAGAAGGAGTTGAGTTGTAGAGTGGGGTTTTCCTGACTTATCTGACAACCCTAACACCATAGGCAAGCCCTGAAGCATAGAACCATTTCTTTGTGTTTTATAAAAGTTATTCACATAAGTCTTATGCTTGTTGCATTAAGTAAATTAGGAGTTGGGTAAATACCTTTGGATGCATGACAACCTTGTTGTTCTAAATACCTATTACTGGTTACTCTTTGAAGTATAATAGGTTAGCTATGCTTAGACTTGCTTAGTAATAGGAGTCGGGTGATGATTTCATCATTTGCAATAGTTCTGCACTCAGGTGAGTAATGTTTAATAATGAGTAATGTTTAACTAGAGACAGGATGGGACATGGGTTGTCTCTGGTGGTTAAGCTGATAGGGTTGCCTGGTCATGCTCGTCCTGTCTATGTCAATTAGGGACTGATCATTGTAGGGCCGCTTGTGATCATGACTTGTAGTAAGCTTGATATCTTGACTATTCCATTATGTGAAAAGACAACTACGCACTGGGCATGGGAGATGGTGAGAGTAGCTTGTACCCATCCTCTAAATCCACTAGGAGCTATGCAGGGAGGTGGAGTACTATGCTCATGGGTAGCATAGACCGATTCATGTTTTGGGGGATCCGAGTGAGGGTTAATATATGTAGGTTCAGGACCAGACCTTGGCCTGCAAATGTCGTGTGGTAAGGAAACCCCAGCTAGGCCAAATCGATATGAATCATTATTGCTTCTCAGAGAAGAAGACTCGATCAACTAAACTACATTGTAGTTAATTAATAAAACAATGATACTTATGAGCATGAGATGAATTGGTTAATATAGTGAATGAATTAGAATAGGTGCAAATGAGAGACTTGTAATGACTTAACTCAAGCTAAAATTCTAAAGGTAAGGATCCACTATTAGTAAGCTTTTCTACAAAAGTTAATCTTGATCTTTGCTACAAACTTCCCTTGATTCCCATAAGCCTGCATATCCTTGGAGTCTTTTAGTCCATCAATTATGTCTTATTGAGTACCTTCGTACTCAGGGTTTGTTAAACCCTTGTTGTAGGTGAGCCTCATGAGCAGCAAGGCTTTTGCCCTGCTGCATGACGATTCAAGAGGAGGAGTTCCAGTAGTAGAAGTTGTTGTGCACCCCTGGGCAGGGTGACCCCCCTTTGAGTGATGTATTATAAGTAGCACCTATTTTGCTACCCCACTGCCTTCATGGCTAAAACTTATGGTTTGTGATAACTTAACGAATGGTTTGTAAAACTTATGGTTTGTAAGGCTTCTGCTATTTACTTTGATGTAATATAATTGTATATTTGTACAACTGTTGTATTACCACAATGCTTTCTATAATGTATCCTGCTTGAATGGAAAAACATGGATGATTCAGGGTTCCTCGAGGACACCGGTAGACTACTAGGGTTGTCTGGCTCCCATGTGTGGCTATCCAAAGTTTGGAAGACAATGATGGGCACATGTGGGCCATATAACTTGGGCGGTTTTGCCACAACTGGTATCAGAGCTTGTCATTACAGGAGTCTTGTAGTAGTAGTTTACAAAACTTCAAAATGAACTATGCAAATTAATTTCAAGTCTAATTTAGTCAAAAAGGTTACTTCTAACTCATCCTTATGCTTTCTTAGGATGCCTCATGGAGTACCTTTCGTCATGACCAGGGATGAAGGAACTGAAGGGTTTTCAGCTATGCTACGGGAGGTCATGTGGCATGCCAATTTCTCCTACGCACCAGAGTACTTCGTCTACACCACCATAATAGGTCCTAATCTTGTAGAATGATATGCAAGTGTTCTTCTACATCCTCGTTTCATGATCGGTTCACCAAAAAGATCTCACATCTTTTCTGGTATTGGAAATTCTTTGGAAGCAGCAATCCAAGCTAGTGCCTATAGTGCCCTAACCAGCCTTAGACATAGATACTCAGAGCTTAACTAATCCTATACCTTTGCTTACTTCCCTTATCGAGTCACCCAGAGTGTGAATGAATTCCTATACCCACATCCTAAACATGAGGATGATACCTAGAGCTGTAGGATGCCTAAGCTTATCCAGGCACTAGATGTCTCATTCCGATGCCTTACCTCAGAGTTGAATGAATCTCAAAGGTGTTTAGGGGACATGACCGTAGAATTAGAAAACCTTCACAACCACCACTCATATCCCTCCATTGAGATAGGAGCACCCCATGTTTTTACCCCAACAGATCTTTACTAGAAATTTACCTATGCCCCATCATTTTAGGAGAGCGTTATCCTATCCTTCCTTTGCGCAACCGTTATGCACCCCAAGTGAGCTAAGAGAGGCTATGGAAGAGCTAGGGAACCTTACCCATCCTAAAGCACCAGGAGATATCGGTCATCCTATCATCTACTATCTTCCTGCTTTTCCTGATCGTTGTTTTGAATGTTATCCGTATGATCATGAGGTGGATGATACTCTTAACAAAAATTATGTAAGTGGGATAGCATGTTTAAAATTGCCCTATATTGTAAAAACTTAAAGTGTGTTGTTGTTTATTACTATTTTATGTAAAAAGGTTTGTAGTAAACTTATGTAAGTAGGTTTGAAGTAATCGTAAGATCGTTCATACATCATGTCATTATAATCTTTTAATTACCTTCCCATTTACTTTTTTTGGGGTTAAGTAAGTTGTTAGTCCTTTTTATTGCTATCTATCTTTTCGTGGGTAACTCTACATGTTTGTGGAATCCGGTAACTAAAGGATTATAACTTCCCCATAGAATGAGGACTCATTCTGGAGCTACTGATACACCTAGTTCTTCCCATGGTTGTCAGCGCACATCAACACCACCAGCACCCACTCTTTCCAATGCCGTGGCTAGCTTGATTAACATTAGTGCCGACAATGCTCACATCCTTCAAGCGATAGCCCAGAATCATGCACCTACTCCTCATGGTCACCAAGATCCACCTACAAATAATACATATGCGGACTTTCCTCAAAACCCATCCTCCAATATTCCTTAAAGCTGATGAACCACTAGAGGCAGATGATTGGATCCATACCATAGAACAGAAGCTTGGTCTGCTCTGTTGTAGCGATGTCTAGAAAACCATGTACGTTGCACATCAACTCCAGGGCCCTGCTGGTGCCTGGTGGGCTAATTTCTATGCAACCCAAACAATGTGACATCAAGTTTCATGGGCTGCCTTTTGCACTACTTTTCGCGCTCACCCTATTCCTACGAGAGTGATGGAAATGAAGTTGGGGCAATTTGTCAAATTATAGCATGGAAATATGGGGAGTGCAGGAGTACTTGGCCTAGTTTAACCACCTATCTCAGTATGCTCCAGAGCATGTTAGTATATATGCCCATAAAAAGCAATGGTTTATTTGTGGCCTCAACACTAAGCTTCAAAGAATGCTGACTGGTTTACCAATGTGGGCTATTATGAGGGCAGTTAGTATGGCTATTTCATTTGATGAAAAGAATTTGTCTACACTAGGAGGCAAAGAAAAGGAAACATGCACATGGGATTCTCTGGTGGCAACAATCAGCACAATAGGTTGGTGTATCAACAAGGCCATCGTCCTTCCTATCATCCACCTCAGCAACGTGGCCAATAGCAGTCATTAGTCTAACCCGCTGCAGTTTCTTCCTATCCATGACAGCCGAATACCATTGGTGTTCGTCCCAACAACCCCACCCTATAATACTAACCTCCCATGTTACGCAGCAAGAGATGGCCATGGAGACCACCTAGAGGCCCTCATCCACAAGAGGTAGGGGTTGGAAGAGGGAGGAGCCCTCTCACCCTTGCCATAAAGAAGAAGAAGATTTTGAGTTACCAAGGGGAGATCTAGCTGCTCCATCTTCTTGGAGAGCTTTGCATCTTATCCTTGCAACCCTTGGTAAGGATCTAACTAAGACAAACATAGGATTTCACTTTCTGGAGTCATAACCAAGGAAATGTCAATTTGTGGCCTAGGTTTAGTTTGCACCCAATGTAGCTAGAACCAACTAGCTAGATATGCTCTATATAACCCTAGTTACCTACCCTAGAGATGGTTTGCACATGCAAGTACCACAGATGAAGATTTGGATTTTGAGTTGCTAGGAAGTGTTCTCTGTCAATAATGACGGAGGGTCTGACATTAATAGCAGAGTGTCCATCAGTACTGAATAGCTCTCTGTTCACTTGCACAACGCGCACTATAATTCACTAGAGCATCCACCACTGCATTGAAGTGTCCATCGAATTATAAGTCTGAAACAAAGGAGTTATAGAAAACCTAGTCCTCAGCTTTTGGTATAGTGAAGTGTCCGTCGATATTCCGGAGTGTCCGCTGAATTATAGAGCCTGAACCTGAGAGTATCTAGTTCATGCCGGATGATCAGTAACACACATGGAGTATCCGATAGAGCCTGAGCACTTAGTAGTCAGCAGAACCCTATAGACCTAATCTGATGGATGGTCCATCACCACGATGGAATGATCCATTGAATTATAAACCAAACGTAGAGACTCCCAAGAGCATTGACTTAGTATTGGAGTGTCTGATCCTATAGCAAAGAGTGCGATGATGCTAGAGTACCAATTTCCCACTAAGTCCTAGAACCACTGGAGCATCTGACATCCATGCCGAACTGTCCAACAGTCAATAGTTAGTAGACCTTTAGTGTACATCTACACACTCACTGTTGTAACACTAAAGCTTAATCAACTAAATATCATTGCATTGCGTGGGTATTATACTTTATGCAATTCGCTCATCAAGCATCATGCATATATAGGTGATGTGATTTTCGAAGATCTCATGCTTGAGGAGGAGGCTGAAGAGGAAGAAGCCACTGAGCCTAGCAACAATGTTTAAGGCAGGCCCCTATGCATCCCTATGCTTTTTAAATGCACAATGAACTATGGTTATTTATTGCATCGCTATACTATTATATGACTAGTGAACCAAGAGGGATCGACCTATGCCAGGCCATAACCGTATAATGCCACACCAAGCATTCACTTGTGTCCATATTAATTAACCTGCTTATTATGCTTAGATCTTAGAGCCAAGCTAATGATGGGTTTCTCCTTACTCGTCAGATGATTGGTTGTTCACCCACCAAGCAATACCTTTGGGAAGGGATCAACACTTGTTCCACTTGGTAATGGATAGGGTAGTGGTCGGCAAGGGGTATGGTCATGGCAAGAAGGGAGATTCTTGAATGATATAGCTTGCTTACCGGTTAAGGACCGTGCATCCATGGTAGTGAGTAAAAACATAAAATTTTATAGACCACCTGTCGCCAATGGGGCTGACAAGCCAAGTAACTGAGTGTGACCATTTTGTTCATGAAACTGGCAAGGGGGTTGCGTCGGTCAGGAATGTGCGAGTCCATGACATTGACTGGGGACTAGATGAACATTTCATCAAACATCTTGGATGGGTTAGGGAAAGGTTGAAACATCGAGGTATCCCTTATGTACCGATGGGTCTTATGGGTGATATCCCTTTTTTGTGTGGGGTTAACTTGTACCCCTCTGTAGAGTTTACTTTTGAAAGCAATAAGTTCTAACTTCTAGATATGAACTAGAGTTGGGTTTGGAAATCATGACTCGTGGAAGATCGAGCTCCAATCAGCTAAACACTTACACTGATTTCCTATGCTACGCTTGCTATTGCTACATTATAGATCACCTTTACTTCTGGTATAAATGCTTTTATGCAAATGATGTGCATTCCTTGCTACTATCCAAATTGCATAATCCTTGTTTATTATATTGGGTAAGACTTGTGGAGTACATTCGAGTACTCACCCTATTGGATCTTAGGTTTTGTAGGTACCATAGCTCCCGTCCATGGATTCTTCTATGCTCCAGAGCCCTCAGCAGATCAGGAGTGGTGAATGATTTCATGTTCCTTAGATACATGGATGTGGCACTCCTGTGTATCAGTTATCATGAAACTAAGTTATGTTGAAAGACTTCCGCTCGACTTCGATGTAGATTGTGGTGTGTGGTCGTGTTATGAACTAAGCATGTGAACCAAAACTTGTAAACCTTAATGCTTTGAACTGTGATATAACTTAAGCATGGTTGTGATGTATTCTCTCTATCAAACTGATCCTAGATGAGGTCGGCCCGAGTATATCTCATGGAGGGTGTACTAGGATGACCTATTAAGGGATATGTCTAACTTAATAATCCCTTGTGGAATATCATCTTGGGTACACACTTAAAAGGGCGTTGATCCTAATAGCAGATGACGATGACACGAGCTCTGCTAAGGATGGATGAGGATAAGGGCGAGCATGAGGCATGTGCGTGGGCCAGCCGACCAGAGAAGAAGCGCGTGTGCACGTGGGGCTAGGCACAAACCGCGCACGTGATGAGGTGAGGCCGAGGTGGTGTGGCTTGGTGGTGTAACACCCCTGGTGTTAAGCAGCCCTAAAACTTGATGTTGTCACCATCATGCATGTTAAGCATCTATAGTAGCTAACCATGTCGTCCATTCACTAAAATTAATATTTACTTGCTAGTAATGGAATGCATAAGTGATGTGTTGAGCTTAACCCAAAAACTCTTTTAACGTACTTTGTGGCCTTCTATTTTTGAATTTCACTAAAACACTTGAAATTATGCCTTAATAAACTTTGAAGTGTAAAGTAGGTACTTTACACTAGTGTTAAGGGTGGGGTATGAATTCAAGTTCAAACCCTTAAATTTTGAGCTGAAATTTGAATTCAAACTTGAAATTTCTATACTTAATCATTTTGGCTAAGTGTTGGATTGTAGTAATGAATTCAATTTTGGGGAATTTCATAAAAGGAATTTCTCAAATAAACTTGTTCAAACAGTGGCATCATTTTGAAGTATGAGATGTGTATTTTCAATGATGGTATTGGTTGATTTGTTTGATCACTAATTAATCACCAATTAACTCACAAACATAGCTAACTTAACTATTTTTCCAAACCCTAACTACTTTAACTTAAAGTTCAAGTTTTTAGTTCATCTTGCCTATGTTCTTGATCTTTTATCTTCTAATCTAGTTTGAATTAGATGTTCTTGCTTAAAGAAAAGTTGGAGATCAAAGTATGATGAGCAACTTTTATTCTTGGAGCTCTTCGAGTTCATGTTTGGATTTGGAAGAAAAGGAGGAAGAAGAAGCTCTATTAGGCTGCTATAGTGCCGCCGGTGAGCTGCCTGCTTGCCACTGCCTAACCTGCATGCAACGCATAGCTACTTTTGCAGTCAGTTTCCATGCAGGACATGGCTCACCTCAATGCTTCGTCCGCGTCCTTATGTCACTTAGCCAGCCATCGAGTCCATCTTCTTCTTTCCCATCACCGTTGTCGAGCCCTTGGTTCACTGATCAATTCTTTGCCACCGCTCACCCATTGTCCAAATTCACCCCATAGCCAGCTTTGCCTCATCCATGCGCACCATCTAAGCCACCCAGCACCATCGCTAGCCATCGGAGTCGCCTAGACGCTGTCTTCTTCCTCGGCGTCAAGCAGAGTGCCGCCATGAGACCCTCACCATGACCAGGCCATTGTGGCGCACCTTCGCCTCATCTAGCTAGCGTTTTCGCTTCATCTTGTCACCCTGTTGCTCACTAGCCCTTTGGTTTTCATAGTGGAGCCCTTGACGAGCCGTGTCAGTGAGTCACGCCACCGTCTTTGTCTCCAACGTGGATGACCTAGCTCTGCTTTGCCTTTGTCTCAACCAGCTGCCATTCCAAAGTGGCAGTGAGCTCCTAATGCTAACGCCGTGGTCTGTCTTACCTCTACCATGGCCTAGTGGCTGGAGCACCATGGCGGCGGCGTGCTATGCCTTGCTGAGCCACCGTGGCTGTGGTCGTGTGTGTAGCAAGTTCGAGTGCACTCGATAGACCCCTTGAGCGTGTGCGAAAGAGGGAGGTGATTATGTCAGAGGTCTTTGTGCCACCGAAGAGCTTATCTTTGAGCGTAGCCGTGTTGCCGAAGCTCCATCGTCCCACCATGGTCGCTAGCGTGAATGCTGCCATGTGGTAGAGGTTCCACCATCTCCCTATGCATGTTCGCTAGGTCGAGAGGAGTGTATCGGGGTAGTTACCTTTGTTGGAGTCATCATCTTTGGACATTGTCATCTCGTCGGAGCGCTGCCAATCCACTGAAGCCACTGTCGTGCTCGTCGTCATGCACCAGCCATCCAATTAGTGCCACTAGGAGATGCACGAGAGCAAGAGGAGTGCAGCGGGATAAGTCTCATCGCCGGCAAGGTGGCCGCCGGTCAACGGCCCCCTATCAGTGAGAGTGAGTGAGAGGAGAGAGAGAGAGAGTAAGAAAAGGATTTCGATCCTTTTTCTTTTTTAGAAAATGCTAATAAATGTTGAAACTTGATTAATTCATAACTAAATAATTTGAAAGGATAAAATTTTGAAATTAATTATGTGGCTTTGTTATGTATGCTTAATCATGGAAGAATATGAGCTTATCCAAATTAGTAATTTTGCTAGGTTCAAAAATTATCTCTTTTAATTAATAAATGAGCCATTCATGATTTTTATAGGCTAAAATAATTATCCTAAAATCATGAAATTTTATGTATATTCTTTTTATGCTCGAACAAGTCTTCATAAAAAATTTGGCTCTGTTTTGATGAAAATAAATTTTCCACTTAATTTAGATGCCTTTTTGTGGATTAATAAAAATACCAAAATAATTTCTACAAAATCATTAAATGGTTTGGTGTAATTTTGTAGTTGATTATGGACCTTGGAACACTAACACCTTGCTATTCCTTGGCAATTACATTACATGCTTGTGTACTTATATTCAACATGTTAATAATAATAACAATAATTGTTTTGTGAAGAATTAACTTAATTGCTTAAAGAAGGAAAGTTGTACTCAAGTAATTAACCTTGTCTAAGTCATCTTGATCCATGTTTCACCATCCATGTGTTACGTATGCATCATAATCCTAAATCATGCATCTTTATTAACGTTTAGTGAACGAGGGTGGTGACCCGTTAGCTGAGCAAGCTTCTAAGGCGGCATTTCACTCAGAAGGAGTTGAGTTGTAGAGTGGGGTTTTCCTGACTTATCTGACAACCCTAACACCATAGGCAAGCCCTGAAGCATAGAACCATTTCTTTGTGTTTTATAAAAGTTATTCACATAAGTCTTATGCTTGTTGCATTAAGTAAATTAGGAGTTGGGTAAATACCTTTGGATGCATGACAACCTTGTTGTTCTAAATACCTATTACTGGTTACTCTTTGAAGTATAATAGGTTAGCTATGCTTAGACTTGCTTAGTAATAGGAGTCGGGTGATGATTTCATCATTTGCAATAGTTCTGCACTCAGGTGAGTAATGTTTAATAATGAGTAATGTTTAACTAGAGACAGGATGGGACATGGGTTGTCTCTGGTGGTTAAGCTGATAGGGTTGCCTGGTCATGCTCGTCCTGTCTATGTCAATTAGGGACTGATCATTGTAGGGCCGCTTGTGATCATGACTTGTAGTAAGCTTGATATCTTGACTATTCCATTATGTGAAAAGACAACTACGCACTGGGCATGGGAGATGGTGAGAGTAGCTTGTACCCATCCTCTAAATCCACTAGGAGCTATGCAGGGAGGTGGAGTACTATGCTCATGGGTAGCATAGACCGATTCATGTTTTGGGGGATCCGAGTGAGGGTTAATATATGTAGGTTCAGGACCAGACCTTGGCCTGCAAATGTCGTGTGGTAAGGAAACCCCAGCTAGGCCAAATCGATATGAATCATTATTGCTTCTCAGAGAAGAAGACTCGATCAACTAAACTACATTGTAGTTAATTAATAAAACAATGATACTTATGAGCATGAGATGAATTGGTTAATATAGTGAATGAATTAGAATAGGTGCAAATGAGAGACTTGTAATGACTTAACTCAAGCTAAAATTCTAAAGGTAAGGATCCACTATTAGTAAGCTTTTCTACAAAAGTTAATCTTGATCTTTGCTACAAACTTCCCTTGATTCCCATAAGCCTGCATATCCTTGGAGTCTTTTAGTCCATCAATTATGTCTTATTGAGTACCTTCGTACTCAGGGTTTGTTAAACCCTTGTTGTAGGTGAGCCTCATGAGCAGCAAGGCTTTTGCCCTGCTGCATGACGATTCAAGAGGAGGAGTTCCAGTAGTAGAAGTTGTTGTGCACCCCTGGGCAGGGTGACCCCCCTTTGAGTGATGTATTATAAGTAGCACCTATTTTGCTACCCCACTGCCTTCATGGCTAAAACTTATGGTTTGTGATAACTTAACGAATGGTTTGTAAAACTTATGGTTTGTAAGGCTTCTGCTATTTACTTTGATGTAATATAATTGTATATTTGTACAACTGTTGTATTACCACAATGCTTTCTATAATGTATCCTGCTTGAATGGAAAAACATGGATGATTCAGGGTTCCTCGAGGACACCGGTAGACTACTAGGGTTGTCTGGCTCCCATGTGTGGCTATCCAAAGTTTGGAAGACAATGATGGGCACATGTGGGCCATATAACTTGGGCGGTTTTGCCACAACTGGTATCAGAGCTTGTCATTACAGGAGTCTTGTAGTAGTAGTTTACAAAACTTCAAAATGAACTATGCAAATTAATTTCAAGTCTAATTTAGTCAAAAAGGTTACTTCTAACTCATCCTTATGCTTTCTTAGGATGCCTCATGGAGTACCTTTCGTCATGACCAGGGATGAAGGAACTGAAGGGTTTTCAGCTATGCTACGGGAGGTCATGTGGCATGCCAATTTCTCCTACGCACCAGAGTACTTCGTCTACACCACCATAATAGGTCCTAATCTTGTAGAATGATATGCAAGTGTTCTTCTACATCCTCGTTTCATGATCGGTTCACCAAAAAGATCTCACATCTTTTCTGGTATTGGAAATTCTTTGGAAGCAGCAATCCAAGCTAGTGCCTATAGTGCCCTAACCAGCCTTAGACATAGATACTCAGAGCTTAACTAATCCTATACCTTTGCTTACTTCCCTTATCGAGTCACCCAGAGTGTGAATGAATTCCTATACCCACATCCTAAACATGAGGATGATACCTAGAGCTGTAGGATGCCTAAGCTTATCCAGGCACTAGATGTCTCATTCCGATGCCTTACCTCAGAGTTGAATGAATCTCAAAGGTGTTTAGGGGACATGACCGTAGAATTAGAAAACCTTCACAACCACCACTCATATCCCTCCATTGAGATAGGAGCACCCCATGTTTTTACCCCAACAGATCTTTTACTAGAAATTTACCTATGCCCCATCATTTTAGGAGAGCGTTATCCTATCCTTCCTTTGCGCAACCGTTATGCACCCCAAGTGAGCTAAGAGAGGCTATGGAAGAGCTAGGGAACCTTACCCATCCTAAAGCACCAGGAGATATCGGTCATCCTATCATCTACTATCTTCCTGCTTTTCCTGATCGTTGTTTTGAATGTTATCCGTATGATCATGAGGTGGATGATACTCTTAACAAAAATTATGTAAGTGGGATAGCATGTTTAAAATTGCCCTATATTGTAAAAACTTAAAGTGTGTTGTTGTTTATTACTATTTTATGTAAAAAGGTTTGTAGTAAACTTATGTAAGTAGGTTTGAAGTAATCGTAAGATCGTTCATACATCATGTCATTATAATCTTTTAATTACCTTCCCATTTACTTTTTTTGGGGTTAAGTAAGTTGTTAGTCCTTTTTATTGCTATCTATCTTTTCGTGGGTAACTCTACATGTTTGTGGAATCCGGTAACTAAAGGATTATAACTTCCCCATAGAATGAGGACTCATTCTGGAGCTACTGATACACCTAGTTCTTCCCATGGTTGTCAGCGCACATCAACACCACCAGCACCCACTCTTTCCAATGCCGTGGCTAGCTTGATTAACATTAGTGCCGACAATGCTCACATCCTTCAAGCGATAGCCCAGAATCATGCACCTACTCCTCATGGTCACCAAGATCCACCTACAAATAATACATATGCGGACTTTCCTCAAAACCCATCCTCCAATATTCCTTAAAGCTGATGAACCACTAGAGGCAGATGATTGGATCCATACCATAGAACAGAAGCTTGGTCTGCTCTGTTGTAGCGATGTCTAGAAAACCATGTACGTTGCACATCAACTCCAGGGCCCTGCTGGTGCCTGGTGGGCTAATTTCTATGCAACCCAAACAATGTGACATCAAGTTTCATGGGCTGCCTTTTGCACTACTTTTCGCGCTCACCCTATTCCTACGAGAGTGATGGAAATGAAGTTGGGGCAATTTGTCAAATTATAGCATGGAAATATGGGAGTGCAGGAGTACTTGGCCTAGTTTAACCACCTATCTCAGTATGCTCCAGAGCATGTTAGTATATATGCCCATAAAAAGCAATGGTTTATTTGTGGCCTCAACACTAAGCTTCAAAGAATGCTGACTGGTTTTACCAATGTGGGCTATTATGAGGCAGTTAGTATGGCTATTTCATTTGATGAAAAGAATTGTCTACACTAGGAGGCAAAGAAAAGGAAACATGCACATGGGATTCTCTGGTGGCAACAATCAGCACAATAGGTTGGTGTATCAACAAGGCCATCGTCCTTCCTATCATCCACCTCAGCAACGTGGCCAATAGCAGTCATTAGTCTAACCCGCTGCAGTTTCTTCCTATCCATGACAGCCGAATACCATTGGTGTTCGTCCCAACAACCCACCCTATAATACTAACCTCCCATGTTACAACTATGGAAAGGTTGGGCACATTTCCCAAGAATGCTGTCTTCCCAAATAGAACAATGGTTCTAGGCCACCCATGAATTAGTAGTACAATAATCCTCAGCAGGGTAATTAGCAGAATGCTCAGAAGAAAGGGCTTGGTCCAAAGGCAGGTTGAGTTCATTATATTTAGGGTGAGCCTATTCTAGAAGGTGAACCCATCGTGATGGGTATGTTTTCTCTCATTCATACCCTGTAGTTGTATTCTTGAATCAAGTGCATGGCATGATATCACTAATAAAGAGTAGAGTATGGAGTGTCAACTATCCTTGGGAACTATAGAGAGTGTTATGGATTCCTTTGTCCCATCTAGGTTACTAAATCCTCTATAGTAATAACCTCCTTTAAGAGAAAGTAATATAGTAGTATCTCTTTCCCTTGTGTTATAAAACATCTTGCTAATAGATGTGTTTGACACATTTCCTTTTCCATTACTAAACCCTAGGCTTTAGGAGTTGTGTAATCTTGGGGTGAGATTTCTAAAAGTGGGGAGGAGCTGTAACACCCCTGGTGTTAAGCAACACTAAAATTTGATCATGTCATCATCATGCATGTTAAGCATCTATAGTAGCTAACCATGTCCTGCATTCACTAAAATTAATTTTTACTTGGTAGTAATGGAATGCATATGTGATGTGTTGAGCTTAAACCAAAAACTCTTTTAAGGTACTTTGTGGCCTTCTATTTTTGAATTTCACTAAAACACTTGAAATTATTCCTTAATAAACTTTGAAGTGTAAAGTAGGCGCTTTACACTAGTGTCAAGGGTGGGGTATGAATTCAAGTTCAAACCCTTAAAATTTGAGCTCAAATTAAAATTCAAACTTGAAATTTCTATACTTAATCATTTTGGCTATGTTGGATTGTAGTAATGAATTCAATTTTGGGGAATTTCTGAAAAGGAATTTCACAAATAAACTTGTTCAAACAGTGGCATCATTTTGAAGTATGAGATGTGTACTTTACAATGGTGGTATTGGTTGATTTGTTTAATCACTAATTAATCACCCATTAACTCACAAACATAGCTAAGTTAACTATTTTCCAAACCCTAACTACTTTAACTAAAAGCTTAGGTGTTTAGTTCATCTTGCCTCTGTTCTTTATCTTTTATCTTCTAATCTGGTTCGAATTAGATGTTCTTTCTTAAAGCAAAGTTGGAGATTGAAGTATGATGAACAACTTTTATTCTTGGAGCTCTTGGAGTTCATGTTTGGATTTGGGAGAAAAAGGAAGAAGAAGAAGCTCTATCAGGCTGCTACAGTGCCACCGGTGAGCTGCCTGCTTGCTACTGATGACCACCCTTACCGCCGCCTAACCCATGTGTGACGCATAGCTGCTTCCATAGTCAGTTTCCAAGCAGGAGCTAGCACGCCTCGACGCTTCATCCACATCCTTAAGTCACTGAGCCGGCCATCGATTCCATCTTCTTCTTTCTCATCGCCATCATCGAGCCCTCAGTTTGCTGATCAATTCTTTGCCATCGCTCACCCACCATCCAAATTCACCCCATAACCAGCTTCGCCTCATCCATGTGCACCATCTGAGCCACCCAACGCCATCGCTAGCCGCCGGAGTTGCCTAGACGTAGTCTTCTTCCTCAACATCGAGCAAAGTGCCACCGTGAGCCCCTCACCATGGCTAGGCCACTATGGTGCACCTTCACCTCATCTAGCTACCATTTCCACTTCATCTTGTCACCCTGTTGCTCACTAGCCCTTTGGTTTTCACAGTAGAGCCCTTGATGAGCCGTAACGCCACCATGTCTGTGAGTCACGCCGCTATCTTCATCCCCAACATTGATGACCTAGCTCTGCTTTGCCTCCATCTCAACCAGCCACCATTCTAAAGTCACGGTAAGCTCCTGATGCTAATGCCATCGTTCGTCTTGCCTTTACCATGGCCAAGTGGCTAAAGCACCGCCGTGCTAGCATGCTCTGCCTTGCCAAACCACCGTAGCTATGGTTGTCTACGTAGCAACTCCACACGCACTCGATAGACCCCTTGAGTGCATGCACAAGAGAGAGTTGAGTTTGTTGGTGGTCTTTGTGCCACCGGAGAGCTTGTCTTTGAGCATAGCCGTGTTGCCAGAATTCCATCATGCCGCCATGGTTGCCGACGTGCATGCTGTCGTGCGGTAGAGGTTCCACCGTCTCCCTATGCATGTTTACTTGGTTGAGAGGAGTATCTTGGGGTAGTTACCTTTGCCGGAGTCATCATCTTTGGACGTTGTAGTCTTGTCGGAGCGCTGTCGATCTGCCAGAGCCTTCGTCGTGCACCAGCCATCCAATTAGTGCCGCCAGGAGATGCGCGAGAGCAAGAGGAGTGCAGCGGGATAGGTCTTGTCACCGTCGAGGTACCTGCTAGTCAACAGTGCCATGGCTATAGTCAGCACGGGTGTGGGACAGGCCCCCTGTCAGTGAGAGTGAGTGAGAGGGGAGAGGGTAAGAAAAGGATTTCGATCCTTTTTCTTTTTTTAGAAAATGTTAATAAATGTTGAAACTTGATTAACTCATAACTAAATAATTAGAAGGGATAAAATTATGAAATTAATTATGTGGCTAGTTATGTATGCTTAATCAGGGAAAAATATGAGTTTGTCCAAATTAGTACTTTTGCTAGGTTTAAAAAGTACCTCTTTTAATTAATAAATGAACATTTCATGTTTTTATAGGCTAAAATAATTATCCTAAAATCATGAAATTTTATGTATATTCTTTTTATGCTCAGAATAGTCTTCATAAAAAGTTTGGCTTTGTTTTGATGAAAATAAATATCCACTTAATTTAGATGCCTCTTTGTGGATTAATAAAAATACCAAAATAATTTCTCAAAATCATTAAATGGTTTGGTGTAATTTTGGAGTTGATTGTGGACCTTGGCCCACTAACACCTTGCTGTTCCTTGGCAATTACATTACATGATTGTGTACTCATATTCAACATGTTAATAATAATGATAATAATTGTTTTGTGAATAATTAACTTAATTGCTTAAAGAAGGAAAGTTGTACTCAAGTAATTAACCTTGTCTAAGTCATCATGATCCATGTTTCACTATCCATGTGTTATGTATGCATCATCATCCTAAAGCATGCATCTTTATTAACGTTTAGTGAACGAGGGTGGTGACCCGTTAGCTAAGCAGGCTTCTGAGGCAGGCTTTCACTCAGAAGGAGTTGAGTTGTAGAGTGGGTTTTTCTGACTTATCTGACAACCCTAACACCACAGGCAAGCCCTAGAGCATACAACCATTTCTTTGTGTTTTATAAAAGTTATTCACACAAGTCTTATGTGTGTTGCGTTAAATAAATTAGGAGTTGGGTAAATACCTTTGGATGCATGACTACCTTGTTGTTCTAAATACCTATTCATGGTTACTCTTTGAAGTATAATAGGTTAGCTATGCTTAGACTTGCTTAGTAATAGGGGTCGGTGATGATTTCATCATTCGCAATAGTTCTACACTCAGGTGAGTAATGTTTAATAATGAGTAATGTTTAACTAGAGATAGGACAGAGCATGGGTT
The DNA here is from genome assembly GCF_019320115.1 of Miscanthus floridulus. Classification (NCBI taxonomy): domain Eukaryota; kingdom Viridiplantae; phylum Streptophyta; class Magnoliopsida; order Poales; family Poaceae; genus Miscanthus; species Miscanthus floridulus. Next base: position 58,195,668 of record NC_089595.1, read on the forward strand.
GTGTCTCTAGTGGTTAAGCCGATAGGGTTGCCTGGTCGTGCTTATCCTGTTTGTGTTGATTAAGGACCGACCATTGTAGGGCCGCCTGTGATCATGACTTGTAGTACTAGCCACATACTCCGGTAATCTTGATATCTTGGCTATTCCATTATGTGAAAAGATAACTGCGCACTAGGCGTGGGAGATGGTGAGTGTAGCGTGTACCCATCCTATGAATCCACCAAGAGTGGCATAGCGAGGTGGAGTACTGTTCTCTTGGGTAGTGCAGATCAGTTCATGTTTGGAGGATCCAAGTGAGGGTTGATATATGTAGGTTTGGGACCAGACCTAGGCCTGCATATGTCGTGTGGTAAGAAACCCCAACTAGGCCAAATCAATTCGAATCACCGTTGCTTCTCGAAGAAGAAGACTCAATTAACTGAACTACATCATAGTTAATTAATGAAACAATGATACTTATAAGCATGAGATGAATTGGTTAATACAATGAATGAATTAGAATAGGTGCAAATGAGAGACTTGTAATGACTTAACTAGAGCTAAAATTCTAAAAGTAAGGATCCACTATTAGTAAGCTTTTCTACACAAGTTAATTTGGATCTTTGCTATAGACTTCCCTTGATTCCTGTAAGCCTGTATATCCTTGGAGTCTTTCTGTCCATCAGTTAAGTCTTGTTGAGTACCTTCATACTCAGGATTTGTTAAACCCTTATTGTAGGTGAGCCTCATGAGCAGCAAGGCATTTGACCCTGCTACATGATGGATCAAGAGGAGTTATAGAAGTAGAGGTTGTTGTGCACCCCTGGGCAGGGTGACCCCCTTTGAGTGATGTATTATAAGTAGTACCTATTTTGCTACCCCACTGCCTTGATGGCTAAAACTTATGGTTCGTAATAACTTAACGAATGATTTGTAAAACTTATGGTTTGTAAGACTTCTGCTATTTACTTTGATGTAATATAATTGTATATTTGTACAACTATTGTAATACTGCAATGCTTCCTATAATGTATCCTGCTCGAAAGGAAAAACGTGGATGATTTAGGGTTCCCTAAAGACACCCGACAGACTACCAGAGTTGTCTAGATCCCATGTGTGGCTATTAGAAGTCTGGAAGACAATGATTGGCACATGTATATAACTTGGGTGGTTTTGCCATAGGTGGCGGCAGCGTTGATGGGTCCGGTGGAGATGACGAGGCAACGATGCATCTTTGTGGCTACTAGATCCGGTTGGAGACGAAGGCATGCGATGAGTTGAGGTGGAGATGACGACGAACGTCGTGGGGACACCGACGAAGATCAAAGCGAAGCGTAGCGGCGGCAGCGGTGTGGTTGGGCCTGGATCGATTGGGCAGTGGAGAGGGAGAGGGAGAGGAAGAGAGAACGGAGGAGGGTGCGGTATATAAAGGGGACACCTTTAGTCCTGGGTGAAGCCATGGACGGGGACTAAAGGCTCTTCAGAGCTTTAGTCCCAGGTGCAGCCATTGCCAAGGACTAAAGGGTTTTTTTGGTGGGCCACAAAAACGTAGCCCATCTTTAGTCCTAAGTGGTTGATCCACCCAGGACTAACGGTGGGCTGTAGTTTGGCTTCCCGCCAGTTTCCAAAAGTTTTTCCTTTTTTATATATTTGTTTTATAAATATACAAAGAGTTGTTAATTGCCTAGTAAATAAAATATTAGCAAAAAATTACAAAAAAATTCCTAGACATGATTTTGCATTATTGCACACATAAAAAATTTATAACCTAAACTCCTTTTGTTTTACCATATAAATATTTAACATAGTGTAAATAATAATCACAATTTTGACAATGCAAAAATGTACTACTTAATTAAAATCATTAAAACTATTGCTTTTCGATAGGAAATTAGTTTTCACATCTTATTAACATTAATCATTTGTTTTTTCATTACACGTTCTCCAACAGAAATCCACCGTTAAGCAGAAAATTCATTTAAGCCATAGAAAATATGAAAACATGACAGAGAAATCTGAAGTCACAATTATTACATAATAGGTCTAATTCATCACCATATCAAGCTAGAACAACAATGAACTTCTTCTTGATGTATGTCCCTTGGTTATGATCGTGTCGTAACCATGGAGTGTCCTCATTGTTTAGCAGGATGCTTCGGTCACTGTTCACTGTGAAGGGTAGAATTCCATCATTGTTTTCATAATCTTTTGACATGTCAAACTTGTCCTCGATTCCCACGATGTTTCTTTTCTCTAAAAGAACTATGTGGTGCTTTGGCTCATTGTCTGAGTCATTGTTGTTTTTCCCTTTATTCTTTGGTTTGGTAGACATGTCCTTCACATAGAACACGTGATTCACATCGTTGGCTAAGACAAATGGTTTGTCTCTGTACCCTAGATTGTTGAGGTCCACTATAGTCATTCCGTACTAATGGTCCACTGTTACCCCCACCTCCGGTCACGTTCACCCATTGGCACTAAAACAAAGGGACCTTAAAAGAAGGTCCATAGTCTACTTCCCATATCTCCTCTATGCGGCCATAATATGTTTCTTTATTCCCATTTGGGTCTGTGGCATCTATGCAAACGCCACTATTTTGGTTGGTGTTCTATTTATCTTGGGCTATTGTGTAAAATGTATTGCCATTTATCTCGTACCCTTTGAATGTTAGGATGTGCCAAGATGGTTCCCTACACAACAAGTATAGTTGCTCATCTAGTCTCTCATCACCCTAACATTGTTTTCGCAACCAATTGCCAAAAGTGTCCATGTGCCTACACATAATCAAGGCTTCAGTCCTCCCCTGGAATTCGGATCGTACAATGTCCTTATGTATGTCGATATATGGATCCACTAAGGAGGAGTTTTGCATAACTATGTAGTGTGCTTTATGAAAATAATCGTACTCCTTGCTAATATATGCTTTCTTCCCTAGTGTTCCCTTTCCACTTAGTCTCCCCTCATTTCATGATTTATGAACACCAATCGGGTCGAGGTCAGGAATAAAATGAATGTAGAACTCAATGACCTCCTCTATTCCATAGCCCTTGGTGATGCTTCCTTCTAGCCGAGCACGATTGTGAGCATATTTTTTCAGGACTCCTATAAACCTCTCAAAGGGGAACATGTTGCGTAGGAACATAGGACCGATAATACTAATCTCTTTGACCAAGTGAACTAGGAGGTGCGTCATAATATTAAAGAAGGATGGTGGGAACACCAACTCAAAGCTAACAAGACATTGGACCATGTCATTCTATAGCTTTGCCAGATGCACTGGATTGATTGCCTTCTAAGAAATTGCATTGAGGAATGCACATAGTTTCACGGTGGCTAATTGTACATTTGGAGGTAGAATCCCTCTCAATGCAACCGAATGCAATTATGTCATAAGCACATGGCAGTCATGAGACTCTAAGTTTAGGAATTTCTTCTCTACCACATTTATTATCCCCTTTACATTCGAGGAGAAGCCAGATGGGACCTTGATGCTGCTTAGGCATTCCAACATGCTTTCCTTCTCTTCTTTGCTAATAGTGTAGCTGGCAGGACTTAAGTAATGGCATCCATCATCTACCTTCTCTAGATGTAGGTTCTCTTGTTCTTTCAAACATTGCATGTCCTATCTTGCTTCCAGTGTGTCCTTAGCCTTCCCATACACACCCATGAAGCCTAGCAGGTTCACACAAAAATTCTTTGTCAGGTGCATCGCGTTGATCGCGTTGTGGACCTCTAGGACTTGCCAGTAGGGTAGCTCCCTATTGACATTCCTTAGCATCGCTACTAAGAACATAGTTGAATCTAGTCCCTAGTAATGGCACTAGAAATGCTTTTTGGTATTTATTAATATGTCACTTGTTTAAGTAGCCACCTAATGTTTGTTGACATTTCTTAACATCACTTTTGCTAAGTTGTCATCCCTAGCTATGATGCCAGAAATGCTTGTTGGTACTATCTAGTGCCACTTCTAGAATGACACTAAGAAGTACTTAAGTATTTTATTGTGACTAGAAATGATGCAAATATGTATATGAAGGGATCTGCAAGCGTATATATAATATACCATTGTAGCATTTCATCCGGGAGTATTCCAAGTATCGTTATTTATATTTTTACCATAGGGAAGGACTGGCGGATGAAATATATTGATAACTTATACATATGATGGAGAGATAAACCATAACCATTACTCAACTCACAATATGGGTAAGTCAAGAGATAAATATAGATGAATGGTAAATGATAAATGATATTGATCACTCAAAGTACTCCTTTCTATGGCATTAGCATGACTAAGTAGATATTACAAAAATAATTCCTAAGTCATTCTTAATTACAAGTCAAAGCATATTATGATTGATGCAATTACACTTAATAATCATGGCTAAGATCAACTCCATATCTACACATAAGGGATATTACTAAGGAAGATCAAGAACAAAGCATGATTTCCTTCTTAACTAGATCCTACTATATTCGGGCAGTGGACTACAAAGGACTCAATGGGAGTGTCACATCCACGATCTCCCACATGTCATGAAATGGGTGCATCCACAGGTAAACAACGTATAAGCACCACACTTACATAATGTCGACCACTCACCCCTTGTACTTTAGAGCGAGTGCTATACAAACTCATGCTTGAACATGATGATAATCTAGCTATACTAAGCATATAATCAAAGTAAGCAATGAACATGATAACTAGGAACATGAATAATATTAAGAACAATGTTGAATCAATTGTAGCAAACATATGAATAATGAAAGATACAAAAGAGGATACATGGTTTGATCTCTTGATTGAATGACTGCTTGAATGATAGAGGATGCCCTAGGGGCTGGTAGGGGCTAGTATATATAGGGGGGAGCGTCAATCCTGAGCCCTCGGAGCAAACTGACTTGAAAGAATGGCGTAGATGCAAACTCTAAGGCGGTGGAGAACTGGCGTAGGAAGGAGGGGGTGATAGGTGGGCCAAGGGGGCCGATCGGCCTACAAGTGGGGCCGGTAGCCACATGCTCTCTGCTTTGGTGTGTTGCCCTCTGGTGTCATTTGGAACCTTCTAGAGTTGTTTTCGCCATGGATAAGCATGATTAATTCTAGCGTTTTGGTCCACCTTGATAGTTTTATGGATAAACCCTGCTGAAAACACAGATTCACCAAAACTTATGGATTTTGTTAATTTAAACCCCTAAACTTATGTTGGTGATTGTTTTTATGCCCTTATACAAGTTATACTGAGGGTTTATGATCATTGTAAACTACCATCAATAACTCCCCTAAGCTTAACCTTTGCTCATCCCTGTGTAATGCTAAACTTAGCAATAAATCAGGAGTTTATGATTTTTGAAAATATTGTAGCAACTCCATAAAAGTACACATGTGTTCAAACAAGAATTCTTCTTCAGATTAGAATAAACTAATTTGAGTTTCAAACTTACCCATATTACCTTTAACCATGGGGCTTCTTAGCCTTCACTTAGGTCATGCGCAATTGAAAGAATGATCAAGTCAAGCACTATGTCTCATGTTCTTTGCTCAACCATTATTCTAGGCTTTTTGTAGGTTTTCAAAATAAAACATAGAGCTTCCTTTGTATGACACTCTGAAATATCTCAATATATATGGTATTTGTAGATCCTCACCAAGGCAATAGTGATATTATGCCTTTCTTTCTTCCTACAACTAAGGCTTATGTGGAGCTCATATGAGTGGAAAAAGCATGAAAGAGCATACTTGTAATACATATATTGTAAAGTCAAACCTCGGATCCAAGTCATACAATCAAATCAAGATGTGCATGTGTATGAATATATGGTGAATATATATGGTGGCTAACCTAATTCTACTATATTCCTTAAAAATATATCTCTCTTTTGAAACTTGAAAATACTTTTGCTAGAAAACATGGGCTATCTTATTCATCTCTTTCTTTATTTTTCAGGTGAGCATCTAAGTACCCATTGTTTTAGATATCTCGGACACTTGTCCATTTTTCTCAACTTCTTTTTTATCTTTTGCATAGCACTTGCTTCTTTTCTACAACAAAACTTTTGAGAGATAACAACAAGAACTTGGAGCATTTTATTTGGTGGATAAAAACCTATAAAGCATATTTTTGGTGTTTACTCCTAGTGTAAGAGTGAACCATTTTTGGGTGGATCTAAATGGAATGGCAAGTTTTTCCCCTACACCCAGTATAGGAGTAGTGCATATGTGGGTGGTGTGTACGTGATCTTGATTTTAAGAGCATGACAAACCTCTCATAAGGGTCAACAAAGTTGGACTAAACTCAATGCAAAACAAGCAGCATATAAGTGGAAGTTTTTGCAGCCTAAATAACATGTATGGCTCTAGTAGGAATTCAAACTTTGTCATATAGGAACTCATCATGTAGCATTTTTATGTTTTTCAAAAGATAAAACTTTGGAACTTTAGTATCACTAGGAACAAGATAAATAGCAGCTCAGACCTTCTCATATCACATCTGTCAATTACCTAGACTTAGATCAAGCATATGCTACCCACGAGTTTCAAGTTCAGAGTAAATTCTTATATCAAAACAATCTTATCCAAAACTTGAGAGAATTCAAGGCTAAAAACTAGGTACTTGAAAGGACTTATATCAGAGCAACTATTCATCAGTTCCATTCAAGAGATTATCTCTAGAGTCCTTTTTATTTAGCTCTTAAAAATAGAAAACTAGACACACACTTTTTATTTGGTTTTTATTTTTAGATCACACGTTATTAATTATATGTATCTAATACAAAGATAAATTTTTATTTTGTTTTTAGTTATGCATCTTTTTTAGCAAACTTTGAAATAGCAAAACAAGAGGAAAAGAAATACTTATCTAGATACATGGGTGATGCCCCTCCCCTAAGCTAGTTGTTGGCATGGTTGTTCAAACTTGTACTTCTCAAAGTTGGTTCGCCAGTGGATGTCCTTCTCGTCCATCAGGGAGTTAGGTTCCTTAGGAGGATGCACTCCTGGTGGAGCAAGATGAAGATGACCCGGTGAACTTGCTCGTGACCATCCTGCAAAAACTTCAACAAGAATAATAAAACTCGTGGAACGGATTAGAATGAAAGGGTTAGTGGTCAACCGTCCATGGGTTAGTCATTCTTGGAGTTAGATTTTTTTTTAATTTGGTAGTATTTTAGCAGGATGTCTTTTTAATATTTTTCATGGATTTTATGATATAATGGAATGTATGGATGGTATATTTATTATTATTTTTTATGCCACCACGGTGAATATTCTTGTGGGTTTTTACACACCATAAAAATTATTGACATGAGGCTCAAAATTTATAATGCAATAATCACTACTAGGATCCAACCCTGTCATGATGCCTACATTGGGTTGCAATATAGCTATTTTGGTTGCAATACGGATCAATTGCATCTATGTATGGTCATTGACAAGTGGTTGCATTTGGAATGGTGCAATAGCTTTTTGCATCCTTTTGATGTGGTGTTGCAATATGATGGTTTTGTAATGCACAAAAAAAACTAATGCAACCACGATATGGTTGCAAGCATGGATATTGCTACCAGTAGAATGGTTGCGTGAGTTACTATTGCGATGAAACATGTGGCTACCATATGACACTATTGCCATGAATGAACTTGTCGCAAAATAACTTTATTGCCACTCCATAGTTATGTGGGAATATGGCCATATTGCCATGTAGTGTGCTCCATTGCATCATAGAAATATTGCAACATAACAAATTTGGTGGCTAGAGTCACAATTTCCACGTTCATTTGTTGGTGGTAATAGATGGGAAATGCAATGAATCATTGTTGGGAGCAATAGATGGAAAATACAACAAATCATTGTCGGTGGTAATAGATAGAAAATGCAACAAAGCATTGTTGGTGGTAATAGATAGAAAATACAATGACTCATTGTTGGTGGTAATAGATGGAGAATGCAATGAATCATTGTTGGTGGTAATAGATGAAAATGCAACATGTCATTATTGGTGGTAGACATGTCCTATAGCAACAGATAAAGTTTGTGGCAATAATGTATATTGCAACAACAAATAGTGGTTGCATGATAGTTTGTTGCAACGAGGGTATTTTGGCCAGCACATTTAATTTTGTTTCATAGCTAGAAATTTAATTTTTGTTACAAAATAATTGTGCCATGAGTATAGACTTCATCATCACATATAAGAACTCAAACCTTCATTAACTTCAAATATGAGTCTCAACGAAAGTAATAACACAACGACCAGAGTACTGCTAAAATAAACATGACCATTGTACAATAAAAACATCATCTCTGTATACAAGTTTGCGACTATGTTTGGCATAATAAAATAGAACTAAATATGAGTTCCCTTATTGACCGCTTCAAGCTCCATCGCTGATCAACACTTCATTCTTCTAGCAGTCCATCACTAGCATATAGGCATAAAGCTTTCTCTAAATATTTTTGGGTGTCCGCGCTTTTCTGCAACTCATGAACACATATAGAATTTATTATTAATTTAATATAGGAACCTCAGTGATTAAGTGCATGGAATAACTAAGCACGTGCAAATATAATGATCATAGTGGCAAATCAAAGATATAAAGTAAATTAAGGTACACCATACAAAAATATCGTATACCATTTGGGATATGAAATATAATGATTATAGTATTCATACCTGTAGTTTTTCATTTGATTACGAGTCCTCAATAGTTGTTGGGAAGAAATTACATGATTCAATGACCCAATGGCACCATTCTTTTTCTAGAAAAGAGGCCTGGTTGCACTAATCTTTGTTAGGCGGTGTTCCCAAAGTTGCACCAATCACGAAACCAATGAAAGTTTGAAGCATGTGGAGGCATCCGACGTCACAACTTGCTTCAAACTTTCTCAATTTTTTACCACGGCCTCCACATGCGATAACAAGACACCTCGACAAGTTTCATGATTTTCAGACTTCGTTTGGATTTTATATAATTTAAATACACTTTTACTACAAGTACATCACCATGTTACGACAACAAGATGCTCGTAATTTCATGCAAGTTCCTGGATACGGCCTCAACATATGCCAAACATCATGAATACCATTTTTTGAATGACCAAATTCCATTATTTCATGTACATGCAGTTCAAATTTGAAATAGTCAAAAAAATTCAATGAAACAAAAATAATTAAGGAAATATAGTAAAAAAACTCAAAATTGTCCCAAAGTTTGAAATGGAGTTTCAATTACTGTAGCCAGGCCCATGAAAAAAACGGGGAGAAAAAAAAAACAAATTTATTTTTTTAATTTGCCGAGTGCCAACCTTGACACTCGGCAAAGACTGTCCTTGCCGAGCGCCAGGTCATAGGGCGCTTGTGGCAGAACCTCCTAAGTTATAGGGCCCACATGCACCTGTCACTGTCCGACGACCTTTGACATCTATGCATATGTTTCCATGAACTTAAAAAGACTGTCGGGTGTCCTCGGGGAACCCCGAATCATCCACGATTTCCGAGCAGGATCACATTACAGAGTCATTGCAGTATTACAACATTTATTCAAATATCAAAACCAGAGTAAAATACAGCGGAAGTCTTACGATAATATAGTTTACAAACTAGTTGTTTCAAACCTTACAAACTAAGTTCGATAATTATTACAAACCATAGTGTAGTGGAGTGGCATAATTAATATAGACATATCACACAAAATAAACATCTTGCCCAAGGATCACACATTTACTTCTCATCGTCAGAACGAATGATAGTCATGCAGCACGATCCAAAACAGATCTGCTCATGAGGCTCACCTGCAACAAGGGGTCAACGAACCCTGAGTACGAAAGTACTCAACAAGACTTATCCGAAATATTAACTGATAAACTCAGTAATGTAGGCTCAGGGATTCAAGGTATAGCTTTAACAATGATCAAAGTTCTTTTGCGTAAAAGCTCTTTTAACAACATTCTTTATATAGAAAACTTCTCAAGAATTATATACAAAGCTGACACGATCCGCACTGAGATCATGAAACTTCATATCCAACACCTTCACAAGCCTTATTCAAGTTCCGATTATTAATTCTAAGATGATGAACAGTGAGTTGAGTCTCCTTAACCGAGGAGCAACGACGATTCGAATCGATTAAGCCCAGCTGGGAATTCTAGACCACACGACATATGCAGGTCCCCGACCTACATATACCAACCTACCCTCGGATCCTCTAAAATAAGAACGGGTCCGCGCCACCCGAGAACACAGTACTCCACCATTCCAGCCCATGGCCACGTGGGTACACGCTATTCCCGCCATCTCTCCACTCCCAGTGCGCGAGTAGCCATTCTCGTAATAGAATTGCCAAGTTCTGGCTTACCGGAGTATGTGGTTAGTACTACAAATTCTCACCTCATATAATTCAACAACGGACGTGCCTTAATCGACACAGGCGGAAAGAACCCACTCACAAGACCTCCATGTCTTGTGGCTCACACACACTGAGTCCACCCAGTCTAGATTTATTACTCCATATTCCCATATCACATGCTAACAAAGTTAACCAATGTTCCATTTAAAACTTGCAGGTGGCAGGTAGTCACCTGACTTTCATCGTTCTACGCATAGCTAAGCAAAACTAGACATATACGAGTTTAAAACTGGTAATATGGTAAACATGGAATAACAAGGGTGGTAATGCACCAATTAGGCTCTTACTTAACTCCTAATCACTTAATGTAGTAATAGAAAGCAAAAGCGAAATTAATTTATAAAACACAAGGTAGGGTTGTATGCATCCGGGGCTTGCCTTCGTTGACGGAAAAGTCCGGTTCCTGCGACGTTACACAAGGATTCGATCCGACCTCAACAGACGGATTAACCTCCTCAATAGCTTGATTAACTACCACGTTTTCACCTTTGTTCACTACACGTAATAACAATGCCATGTTTAACATGATGCGGAATACGAAACATGATGCTCGATGATGGATGTAAAATTAACAATTTGAATACAACTTTCCTTCGCGGTACAGTTGCAAGTCAACCAACTAAATCTTTTTCATAACACATACATCAATTGCCAAGGATCATCATCAACTAAGGACCCAAGGTCATCACTCAATCCAAAAGTCCAAACAAAAACCTAAATTATTAAAGGTTACTATTCGCTTTTATGAATTAATTATTTAATTCAAAATTATGAAATAAATCAACCTATTCTAATTGAGCTCAAAATTTTAGTACATGTTCATTACATGTTAACTAAGTGGCAAAACAAATTTCATAATTTTTGGATAAATAAATAAGCCTAGAAAAATCATGGAAATCCATTTATGAATTAATTGAGCAATTTTTATCACATTTAAAAATTACTGAAAAACATTATTTCATAGTTTTCTTAAATACTATACATCACAGAGAAGTCACACAAAAATTTTCATAATTTTTGGAGCTTTAAATAAATCTATACAAAAATAACAAAAACAGATACTATTCAATCAAATCTAAAAATAGAAAAATCCATTTGAACGCTGAGTCACTGACAACGGGTCCCACATGTCATCTTCAACCCCCGACGTTGACTACGGCAGCGACGGCTCTGACCAGCGATTTCTCGCCGACGGTGAGATCAACGGCGACGGCCAACGTACCAAAATGATCACCAAGTCTAGGCGCATCGATTGACGTCCCTATCAGCACGGATTACGGCCCTACACTAGCTCGTCGTCGGCCATGGCGGATGCGGTGACACGGCAGCGCTACGCCGGTGACTACAGATCGGTAGCGGTCAAACTAAAGGTCGAGGAAGCACCAGTAGCTCACCCCGAACACGTTGAAGCAAGGAGCGAGGTCGGAGAAGCAACGGAGAGGCGTGACGACGATCTCGGTGATCATGGCGGAGCAACACGTCGTCGGCGATGGTGTACCAGCGACTGCAGTGATCAAAATGAGCAACCAGCTATGGATTAAGTACTACAGCATCGAGACGAAATAGAATCAGCCAAAATCAGGGACGAAGAAGCACCATATAGCTCTGGCCACGGCGAATCGCGCTCGGCGGAGGAATTGCCGGCCGCGAGGAAGAAGACGATGCAACTCGAGTTTCTGACCAAGACTAGCCGAATTGGTGGGTTGGCTGGGTGCGCAAAGATATGGCGGAGCTAGAGCACACTTTGCCGAGACGGCAACGGCGCTAGGTCGATGGCAAAAGCTCGACGGAGCTGCGGCGGTGATGACTGGAAAAACAGAGAAGAAAGAAGAACGACGTCGACGGCGTTTTGGTTCTTATAACGCGACTCAGAAGCTCAAGGAAGCCACGCAGGAGACGTCTCCGTGCCAGCGCGAAGTCGAGGACATCCACGTGCGCGCCTAGAACGCCGAAGAAGGTCGCCGGCGGTGTAGCCTCGGCGGTGGACACTGTTCATAGTATTTACAAGTTTGCCATTCGCCAAAATTCTCAAATTACTCTCAAATTTTCATAACAACTCAAAAATCTCCAAAAATAAAAGTTGTTCAAAATCAAAAGTTCTACAACTTTGCTTTCATAACCATCTCCTAATTCGGTCTAGATTTTGAAATGAACTTTTGAATTTGAATCGGGAATTTTAACGAATTACGCCTTTTTGATTTACTCAAAATTTTTCTAAACAACTTGAAAAACTCCAAAAATAAACTTTGCTTAACTTGTTAAGCACTACACTTTTGCTTCAAGGCTCAACCCCAAAATATGCTTAGATTTTGAAATGGATTTTCAGGGTAGGATTTAAATGTCGAAAAGCGGGGTTTTCTCGAAAAATTCAAAACCCAGACAAACTTTGAACTTGAGTCAAATAATACAATTCAACACTCATTACATAAATATAAACTTGTTTTAGTAAATGCACATAAAAGTTTTTCACCAAATGCCAAATGCTTTGCAATGCATATGATGACATGTCAGATTTTAATATTTAAACACCCGAGGTGTTACAATCCTTCCCCCTAAAAGAAATCTCGCCCCGAGATTCAAAGCCATAGGGTAAGTAATGGAAAAGGAAATGTGTCACGAGAACACATACAAACTCTATCCATAAAATAGCTGAGGTCCCTTTACAAAACACAATTTGTACTACCGAACTCAACTAACATTACTCTATTCTATATTGACGCTAGAAATTCTGGAAACTTTTCTAACAAGTAATCTTCTGATTCCCAAGTAGCTTCCTCTTCTGAATGTTGATTCCATTGTATTTTATAGAACTTGATTGTCCGTCTTCGAGTAACACGATCTTTCTGATCCAACACTCAGGTAGGATATTCGGAATAAGTTAAATCCGGTTCTAGTTCCACTCCTTCAACTTCAACATTCTGTTCAGGCACTCGGAGACACTTCTTCAATTAAGAAACATGGAACACATCATGCACAGCTGTGAGATGTTCAGGTAATTTCAAACGATATGCTACTTTTCCATACCTTTCCAAAATTTGATATGGTCCAATATATCGAGGCGCCAACTTTCCTTTAACACCAAAACGGGTAACTCCCTTCATTGGTGATACTTTCAGATACACAAAATCTCCTTTGGTAAATACCAATGGCCTCCGCCTTCTATCCGCATAACTCTTTTGACGGGATTGAGCTATCTTCAAATTATTCTGTATTTGCCTAACCTTGTCTTTTGTTTCTTTCACAAGATCAACTCCAAAGAATCTTCTTTCTCTAGGTTCAGACCAACTCAATGATGTTCTACATTTACGACCATAGAGTGCTTCAAATGGAGCCATTCTAATGCTTTCCTGATAACTATTGTTGTATGAGAACTCAGCCAAAGGTAAGCATTCATCCCACTTATTGGAATAGTTAAGGACACAACACCTTAACATATCTTCAAGCACTTGATTAACTCTTTCAGTCTGTCCATTCTGTGGATGATAAGCTGTACTATACAAAAGTTTGGTACCCAATGAAGAATGCAATTGTTTCCAAAAGTTGGAGACAAACTGTGTACCCCTATCTGACACAATAGTCTTGGGTACTCCATGGAGACTCATGATTCTTGCTAAGTACATTTTGGCATATTGGATTGTAGGATATATTGTCTTGACTGAAAGAAAATGCGCTGACTTAGTGAGTCGATCTACAATAACCCATACTGAGTCAAATCCCTTTGATGTCTTGGGTAGACCAACAATAAAATCCATACTTATATCCTCCCACTTCCAAGATGGAATAGGTAATGGTTGTAATTTACCAGCAGACCTCAAATGTATAGCTTTCACCTTTTGACAAGTATCACACTTTGCTATATATCTAGCGATCTCTATTTTCATTTTAGTCCACCATAATCTTTGTTTTAAGTCATGGTACATCTTGTTGCTTCCCGGATGGATTGATAACCTAGTAGCATGTGCCACATCTAGAATTGACTGCCGCAACTCAGGAATTTTTGGTACCACCAGGCGATCCTTGAACCACAACACATCTTCATTGTCAATACTAAAGCATTCCGCTTTTCCATTCTTGACTCTTTCCTTGATATGGGCTATACCCTTGTTTTCCTTCTGAGCAGCAATAACTTGGTCTCGAATAGTGGCTTCAACAATTATGTTGGTCAAACTTCCTTGTTGAATTACATCTACATTCAACTTTTCCATTTCTTGACATAAATTCAAACCCATTGTCCTCACTGTCAGACAATTGCAATAACTTTTGCGACTGAGGGCATCTGCAACCACATTTGCTTTTCTAGGGTGATAATGTACTTCCAAATCATAATCCTTAATCAGTTCTAACCATCTTCTTTGTTGCATGTTCAACTCTGACTGAGTAAAGATATACTTTAAGCTCTTGTGGTCTGTATACATATGACACGTATTGCCAAGTAGGTAATGCCGCCAAATCTTTAGAGCATGAACCATAGCTGCTAACTCCAAGTCATGTGTCGGATAATGTTCTTCATGTTGCTTAAGTTGCCTAGATGCATAGGCAATGACTCGGCCTTCTTGCATCAACACACATCCAATACCAATACCTGAATCATCACAATAAACATCAAATGGCTTCTCGATGTCAGGTTGGGCTAACACTGGTGCAGTGGTTAACAGTTTCTTCAAAGTCTGGAAAGCCTCCTCACAATCTGATGACCAGACAAACTTAACTTGGTTCTTTAACAATTCAGTTATGGACTTTGATATTTTTGAGAAATCTAGAATAAACCGACGGTAATACCCCGCCAGACCTAGAAAACTCTGAACTTGATGAACTGTGGTTGGCGGTCTCCAATCAAGCACATCTTTCACTTTGCTGGGATCAACTGCAACTCCTTCGGCTGACAAGACATGTCCAAGAAATTGCACTTCCTTAAGCCAAAAATCACACTTGCTGAACTTGGCATATAGTTGATGTTCTCTCAAGCGGGTCAGAACAATTCTGAGATGTTCCGCATGTTCTTTCTTATTCTTGGAATATACTAAAATGTCATCAATAAACACCACTACAAACTTGTCTAGCTCAGGCATGAATACTGAGTTCATTAGATACATGAAATGAGCTGGAGCATTTGTCAAACCAAAAGACATTACCAAGTATTCATATAATCCATATCTTGTGGTAAATGCCATTTTGGGAATATCTTCAGGCTTTATCTTGATTTGGTGATATCCTGATCTCAAATCTATCTTGGAGAAAACTTTGGCTCCGGCCAATTGATCAAAAAGCAGATCTATCCGAGGTAATGGATACTTATTCTTAATGGTCACTTCATTCAATGGACGATAGTCGACACATAACCTCAAAGTCTCATCTTTCTTTTTTACAAAAATTGCCGGACATCCCCAAGGTGAAGAACTAGGTTGGATAAACCCTTTCTCAATCAATTCTTGTAACTGAGTCTTCAACTCGGCCAATTCCTTAGGTGGCATCCTATAAGCTCTCCGAGAAATCGGAGCTGTTCCAGGTTGTAACTCTATATTGAACTATACATCACTATCAGGTGGTAGACTGGGTAAATCTTCAGAAAACACATCCGAAAATTCACACACTACCGGAATATCTCTAATCTCTTTGACAGCAGTTGCACAAATCTTGCCCACTGATTTTCTTAGGGTTGGAAGTTGGATAAGAAGTTGAGAATTATTATCAGGCAAACTCACTCTTAAGGTTCTATTCAAAGCATCTATAACAGCCTTATGCTGATACATCCAATTCATTCCCAAGATTACATCTATATCCTGATCCTTAAGGATAATCATGGTAGTGGGAAAAATATGCCCACCCAGGTTTACGGGTACCTGGTATACCATTTCCTTAGTACATAGACGTCCCCCGGGCGACTGTATAAAGAAACTTTCCTTTGTTGCCCCAATCGAAATTTCATGCTTCACGACAAATGTTCTATTGATGAATGAATGTGATGCGCCAGAATCAAAAAGTATAACTGCTGGGTGATTGGCAACAGGAAACATACCCATCATCACTGGCTCCCCTTCTGGAATTTCTCCAGCTTGAATATAGAACACCCGTCCTGTCTTCCTCTCATCTTTGCCCTTCTGAGCATTCTGATTGGGGTTCTTGTTTGGTGCCTGACCCTGTTGTTGATTAGCAGGAGCCTTCTGATAATTTTGATTAGCCTACCTAGGATATGGACATTCCCTGGAGAAATGACCAGTCCTTCCACAATTGTAGCATGGATAGTTGTGACCCTGGGATGTTGGAGCATTGCCACCAGAAGCATTGGTTGACTGTGAACTCGGATAGGTTATAGCAGGACGGACATTTGACTGTTGCCCAGCTTGGAACTGCGATGGACGATAAGGAGGATGATTATGATGTACTGGATGATAAATCACCCTCTGCCTCTTTTGGTTTCCACCAAAAGATCCAGATGGCACACTCTTTTTCTTTTTGAGCTCCTTATGCTGCCGATACTTTGACTCTGAAGCAATTGCAATATTTACGGCCTCATGGTAAGTAACATTGGTGCAAGTGGTCATCATAGTCTACAACTTGGTATTCAAGCCTCTCATAAACCACCTCTTCTTCTTGGCATCGGTATTGACATGTTCGGATGCATATTGGGACAGATGATTAAATCTTCCCACATACTGCATCATGCTTTGATCTCCTTGTTTCAAAGCAAGGAATTCATCTAGCTTCATAGCCATCACTCCTTCGGGAATATAATGGGCTCTGAAGGCAGTACGAAACACAACCCAAGTTATCGGAATGCCAGCTGGTTGCATAGCCACTAAGTTTGCCCACCAAGCACTTGCTGCTCCTCTAAGTTGTTGGGCGGCAAACGTAGGTTTCTAATATTCCGTGCATGGGATAAGGTCAAATTTCTGCTCCATAGTTCGAAGCCAGTCATCAGCCTCCAATGGTTCATCTGCCTTGGTGAACACCGGGGGTCTTGTGTCTGTGAAATCAACATATGTAGCCTCTTGTCGGTTATGGTGGCGTCCACGGTTTCCGTACATCTGATTCTGATTACTCTGAGCCATCTCATGAAGCAAACAAGAATTTTTAGCCGTCACATTGACAAGTGCAGTTATAGCATCAGCTAAATTGGTTGGAACTGGTGGCGGATCTAGAATACCGTCCTCATCTTGTGAAGTTCCCGAAATAAACGAACCTCGTGTACGACGCATCTGCTCATAACAAACCAAACTTTATTCACATATCTTTATTGAATTGTACCAAAGCTTACTCTAGACACCTTACATAGAGTTTACTAATGTACAAACAAACCCACGAGTACGAAAACAGAACTACATAACTTAACTAGAGCTACTATTATACAACTCTACTCTTTTCCTCAATTTCTTCAAACTTCAGGCTCGTTATCCATTCCGGAATTATTACCGCCTTCATCATCACTTTCATCGATCATTACTAATTCTTCAGGATCTTCTTCTTCTTCCTCTCCCGATTCATCATCATCGGCAAGGATGACACCAGGGTCCATGGCATCAGCTTGAGGCTCATGATTCGGATTTAGTAGATTGCTAAGCCTATGAACTTCCTCATGTAGATATGTATTATGTTCTTCTAAATCTTCTACATAGAATTCTAGCTCATGAGTTCTAGCTCTAGCTACATTTTCCCTGTGCCAAGCTTCATTTCTTCCTTCTACCGTACGAACTAACATACTTTCGCAGTTCCTATGCGCGATGGTGAGCTGCCTCAATTGACCCTGTAATTCTCCTATTTGTATAACATCCAAAGCCCTATCTCTAGTAGATTGTGCTAACTCCATAGAAACCCTCAGTATCTCTGCCTGGGGATCAGGCCTACTACTGCTACTACTAGCACCATCATTTCTAGGGGCAAGTTGGTGACGAGGAACTCCTTTGGGTCCGGTGGACTTACGGGGCGTCATCTTGGCACGAGCCATACTGTAGGAAGCCAATTTAATCCAAGTAAGACCATTTGATCAAAATCCAAAAAGTAGCTAAGATGGATTATATTCCTCAAACCAGACTCACTACTCAACTCCAGACTAAGAGGTGAAGGAAGTAACAAGTGAATTATTCCTGATGCATGAATCGTTCTTACAAACAAAAACATCAAAGTTTATAATGCACATAAACAACATTTATTTTTATATAGGGCATAGTAAGATTACTACTCCACCACACAAAAACCTTTTAATCAAATAGAGAATGGTGAGAAAGAAATAAGATAAGTCAGAAGCAATTTGGACCAAATTATCAAGTTAAATTTAGTCATCCCAAATCATTTTGAAGTTTTTGTAGAACAATACAATAAAAACCTTGTAACGATCGCTCTGATACCATTCTGTGGCAGAACCTCCTAAGTTATAGGGCCCACATGCACCTGTCACTGTCCGACGACCTTTGACATCTATGCATATGTTTCCATGAACTTAAAAAGACTGTCGGGTGTCCTCGGGGAACCCCGAATCATCCACGATTTCCGAGCAGGATCACGTTACAGAGTCATTGCAGTATTACAACATTTATTCAAATATCAAAACCAGAGTAAAATACAGTGGAAGTCTTACGATAATATAGTTTACAAACTAGTTGTTTCAAACCTTACAAACTAAGTTCGATAATTATTACAAACCATAGTAGTAGTGGAGTGGCATAATTAATATAGACATATCACACAAAATAAACATCTTGCCCAAGGATCACACATTTACTTCTCATCGTCAGAACGAACGATAGTCATGCAGCATGATCCAAAACAGATCTGCTCATGAGGCTCACCTGCAACAAGGGGTCAATGAACCCTGAGTACGAAAGTACTCAACAAGACTTATCCGAAATATTAACTGATAAACTCAGTAATGCAGGCTCAGGGATTCAAGGTATAGCTTTAACAATGATCAAAGTTCTTTTGCGTAAAAGCTCTTTTAACAACATTCTTTATATAGAAAACTTCTCAAGAATTATATACAAAGCTAACACGATCCGCACTGAGATCATGAAACTTCATATCCAACACCTTCACAAGCCTTATTCAAGTTCCGATTATTAATTCTACGATGATGAACAGTGAGTTGAGTCTCCTTAACCGAGGAGCAACGACGATTCGAATCGATTAAGCCCAGCTGGGAATTCTAGACCACACGACATATGTAGGTCCCCGACCTACATATACCAACGTACCCTCGGATCCTCTAAAATAAGAACGGGTCTGCGCCACCCGAGAACACAGTACTCCACCATTCCAGCCCATGGCCACGTGGGTACACGCTATTCCCGCCATCTCTCCACTCCCAGTGCGCGAGTAGCCATTCTCGTAATAGAATTGCCAAGTTTAGGCTTACCGGAGTATGTGGTTAGTACTACAAATTCTCACCTCATACAGTTCAACAACGGACGTGCCTTAATCGACACAGGCGGAAAGAACCCGCTCACAAGACCTCCATGTCTTGTGGCTCACACACACCGAGTCCGCCCGGTCTAGATTTATTACTCTATATTCCCATATCACATGCTAACAAAGTTAACCAATGTTCCGTTTAAAACTTGCAGGTGGCAGGTAGTCACCTGACTTTCATCGTTCTATGCATAGCTAAGCAAAACTAGACATATACGAGTTTAAAACTGGTAATATGGTAAACATGGAATAACAAGGGTGGTAATGCACCAATTAGGCTCTTACTTAACTCCTAATCACTTAATGCAGTAACAGAAAGCAAAAGCGAAATTAATTTATAAAACACAAGGTAGGGTTGTATGCATCCGGGGCTTGCCTTCGTTGACGGAAAAGTCCGGTTCCTGCGACGTTACACAAGGATTCGATCCGACCTCAACAGACGGATTAACCTCCTCAACAGCTTGATTAACTACCATGTTTTCACCTTCGTTCACTACACATAATAACAATGCCATGTTTAACATGATGCGGAATACAAAACATGATGCTCGATGATGGATGTAAAATTAACAATTTGAATACAACTTTCCTTCGCGGTACAGTTGCAAGTCAACCAACTAAATATTTTTCATAACACATACATCAATTGCCAAGGATCATCATCAACTAAGGACCCAAGGTCATCACTCAATCCAAAAGTCCAAACAAAAACCTAAATTATTAAAGGTTACTATTCGCTTTTATGAATTAATTATTTAATTCAAAATTATGAAATAAATCAACCTATTCTAATTGAGCTCAAAATTTTAGTACATGTTCATTACATGTTAACTAAGTGGCAAAACAAATTTCATAATTTTTGGATAAATAAATAAGCCTAGAAAAATCATGGAAATCCATTTATGAATTAATTGAGCAATTTTTATCACATTTAAAAATTACTGAAAAACATTATTTCATATTTTTCTTAAATACTATACATCACAGAGAAGTCACACAAAAATTTTCATAATTTTTGGAGCTTTAAATAAATCTATACAAAAATAACAAAAATAGATACTATTCAATCAAATCTGAAAATAGAAAAATCCATTTGAACGCTGAGTCACTGACAACGGGTCCCACATGTCATCTTCAACCCCCGACGTTGACTACGGCAGCGACAGCTCTGACCAGCGATTTCTCGCCGATGGTGAGATCAACGGCGACGGCCAACGTACCAAAATGATCACCAAGTCTAGGCGCATCGATTGACGTCCCTATCAGCACGGATTACGGCCCTACACTAGCTCGTCGTCGGCCATGGCGGACGCGGTGACACGACAGCGCTACGCCGGTGACTATAGACCGGTAGCGGTCAAACTAAAGGTCGAGGAAGCACCAGTAGCTCACCCCGAACACGTTGAAGCAAGGAGCGAGGTCGGAGAAGCAACGGAGAGGCGTGATGACGATCTCGGTGATCACGGCGGAGCAACACGTCGTCGGCGATGGGTGTACCGGCGACTGCAGTGATCAAAATGAGCAACCAGCTATGGATTAAGTACTACAGCATCGAGACGAAACAGAATCAGCCAAAATCAGGGACGAAGATGCACCGTATAGCTCTGGCCACGGCGAATCGCGCTCGGCGGAGGAATTGCCGGCCGCGAGGAAGAAGACGATGCAACTCGAGTTCCCGACCAAGACTAGCCGAATTGGTGGGTTGGCTGGGTGCGCAAAGATACGGCGGAGCTGGAGCATGCTTTGCCGAGACGGCAACGGTGCTAGGTTGATGGCAAAAGCTCGACAGAGCTGCGGCGGTGATGACTAGAAAAACAGAGAAGAAAGAAGAACGACGTCGACGGCGTTTTGGTTCTTATAACGCGACTCAGAAGCTCAAGGAAGCCACGCAGGAGACGTCTCCGCGCCAACGCGAAGTCGAGGACGTCCACGCGCGCGCCTGGAACGCCGAAGAAGGTCGCCGGCGGTGTAGCCTCGGCGGTGGACACTGTTCACAGTATTTACAAGTTTGCCATTCGCCAAAATTCTCAAATTACTCTCAAATTTTCATAACAACTCAAAAATCTCCAAAAATAAAAGTTGTTCAAAATCAAAAGTTCTACAACTTTTCTTTTATAACCATCTCCTAATTCGGTCTAGATTTTGAAATGAACTTTTGAATTTGAATCGGGAATTTTAACGAATTACGCCTTTTTGATTTACTCAAAATTTTTCTAAACAACTTGAAAAACTCCAAAAATAAAGTTTGCTTAACTTGTCAAGCACTACACTTTTGCTTCAAGGCTCAACCCCAAAATATGCTTAGATTTTGAAATGGATTTTTAGGGTAGGATTTAAATGTCGAAAAGCGGGGTTTTCTCGAAAAATTCAAAACCCAGACAAACTTTGAACTTGAGTCAAACAATACAATTCAACACTCATTACACAAATATAAACTTGTTTTAGTAAATGCACATCAAAGTTTTTCACCAAATGCCAAATGCTTTGCAATGCATATGATGACATGTCAGATTTTAATATTTAAACACCCGAGGTGTTATAGCGCTCGGCAAAGGATTTTTAAAAAAAATTGTAAAAAACTTTGCCGAGTGCCGCTGGGCCCGGCACTCGGCAAAGCTTCTAACCTAAAGGCCCACAACGGGCCGGCCCAACCGACCCCCTCCTCTCTCCCACCCGTGCCCCCGCGCCCCCACGTCCCTGCCACGCCGCCGCCGCCCCCGGCCGCCCGCACCACCCCCGCTATCGTCCCCCTCTGGCCGGCGAGCTCCTACCAGGCCCGCCCCGGCGCCCCTGTCCCGCCCCGGTGCCCTCGTCCAGCCCCGATGGCCCCGCGACCGCGCCCCGAGCTCGCCGGCGCCCGGCCGGCGCTCTTGCCCGGCCCTGGCGGCCCAGCGGCCCCACGCCCGCGCCCTGGCGTTCCCGCGCCCCGCTCCCTTGCGGCCGGCCAGTAGAGGGAGAAGGAGAGGAGCAAGAGGAAGAAAGAGAAGGGGAGGAGGAAGAAAGAGAAGGGGGAGGAGGAAGAGGAAGAAAGAGAAAGGGGAGGAGGAAGAAGAGGAAGGTGCCGACCCGACTGCCCGTCCATCCTCGCTTCGTTCCGACCGCCCGTTGATCCTCGCGCTGCTACGGTCATCCCCGCCGTCGTCGTCGGCCCTCGCTCTTGTCGTTCTTGCCACCAAGGTAAGCCCTACCCTTGTAGGGTTAGTAGTAGTAGTAGTTAGTAGTTAGTAGTAGTTAGTTGTAGTGTTAGTAGTAGTAGTTAGTAGTGTTAGTTGTAGGGTTAGTAGTAGTAGTAGTTAGTAAATAGTAGTAGTTAGTAAGTAGTAGTGGTTAGTAGTATTAGTTAGTAGTGTTAGTTGTAGGGTTAGTAGTAGTAGTAGTTAGTAAATAGTAGTAGTTAGTAAGTAGTAGTGGTTAGTAGTAGTAGTTGTTAATAGTTAAGTAGTTCTTAGTATTAGTACTGTTAGTAGTTAAGTAGTTGTTAGTAGTAGTTGTAGGGTTAGTAGTAATTGTTGTTGTACTACTTCAATACTTTCATCTGAATGGAAAGAGAACTAAAATACATGGCTCCTCTTGATATATTGGTGGTTGTTGGCCTTCGTGCCCATGTTTGGTATATATGTGGTTGCTGGTCTTTGTGCCATGTTTTTTGCAGGTTTTGGGAACCTCCCCGTGTAAGGGAGGTGCTGCCGAAATTTTGAGTCGACACTAACCATTTTTGCCCTTTTTTGTAGGAGGACCTATGGGAGGGACTCGGTGACCCCGATCGTCTTCGTTGGTGTTGCGGGTCTTCCTGCACCGCGTTGACTCGCCACTGCACCGACTCTCCACCGCCCCACTACCCTGACCTCACTGGCACCCTAGGTATAACCCCTCTATCCGTATGTGGTCTTTGGTCGCGTAACCTAGTTAGGTGTCTCCCGTCCGAAAGAGATATAGTTGGAGGTATACAGATCTTTGTATATCTGCGACCGTATCTATTTTGGATTGTCCACATTTTTTGGACAGCCCGCGGATGCGTAGATAAGTTAGTTTCCATGGTCCGCTCCGGTCTGAGATGGTGTTTCGGCATCACCCCTGTTGTTCTCCGGATACACACTCTCCCTTGCAGGACGTGCATCGGGAGAACAGTGGGGAGGTGCTGCCGAAATTCTGTCTCGGATAGGGAGCAGAGCATGGAAACTAACCTCATCTACGCATCCACGGGTGGGATTAGGACCTATCCTCACCTATTAGAGAGTAGGAGCACCGCGTAGATGCAATTGATGGTTACATTATTATGTTCTGTATATGTGGAAGGATGGAAGACCGTCAGTGGATGTACACGGGCCAGAGAAGCAGGAGTGACTTTGACATTGAGTGGGTGAATGGGACAGATGCTTTCTTGGAACATGCATGGAGCTCGGGTGTAGCTAAAGGACATTCTAAACTTTGGTGTCCCTGTAGCAAATGTGACAACAACAGAAGGGTAGACAAGGTGACCATGGGTAAACATCTTGTGTACAATGGTTATACGGCTGGCTACCACCGGTGGATCCACCATGGTGAAGCAGATCGTATAAGAGCGGAGGTGGTGAGACCACGCCTCGAGGCTTTTGATGATGATGCCAGAGTAGCAGACATGCTAGATGACACTCACCAAGCTCACTTCACAGAAGGACGTGAGAAGGAGGAGATGGAGGAAGCCGCTAAGGCCTTCTACGAAATGTTGGACTCAGCACAGAAACCCCTTCATGAGAGTACAACGGTTTCTTAGCTGGATGCCATTGTACGTGTTATGGGGTTGAAGGCCGAGTTAAATCTGAGTCACGAAGGCTTTGATAAGATGTTGGCCGTGTTTGGCAGCATGCTACCGGAGAAGCACATTCTGCCGAAGAACTTGCACGAGTCATAGAAACTACTTCGTATGCTTAAGATGCCATATGACAAGATACATGTTTGTCCGAAGGGGTGCGTCTTATTTAGGAAAGATCACAAGGATTCAAAGTACTGTCCGAAGTGTAAATCCTCAAGGTACCTGGAGGTAGACTCTGGAGATGGCCAGATGAGGCAGCTTATGATCCCCGCGAAAGTCCTATGGCACCTTCCGTTTGTGCCGAGGATCCAACAGCTTTTCATGAATGAGGAATCCACGAAACAGATGACATGGCATAAAGAAGGTGTACGGTACAAGCCATGGACGATGGTGCATCCGTCCGATGCCGAAGCATGGACGTACTTTAATGACAAACATCCTGACAAAGCTGCTGAGGCTCATAATGTACGTGTCGCGCTGGCAATAGATGGGTTCAATCCTTATGGATAGTTGTCTGCCCCATACACATGTTGGCCCGTGTTTATTATCCCCTTGAATCTCCCCCCGGCATCTCCTTTCAACGGCATAACGTCTTCTTGTCGTTGATAATTCCTGGACACCCGGGGAGTAATATGGGTGTGTACATGGAGCCTATGATTGATGAATTGATCGATGCTTGGGAGAAGGGGTATGGACATATGACCGAGCTACAAAATCATCCTTCAAGATGCATGTTTGGTACCACTACTCCCTGCATGACTTCCTGGCGTATGGGATATTCGCCGCCTGGTGTGTCCATGGGAAATTCCCGTGCCCAATATGCAAGGAAGCTGTGAGGTTCATTTGGTTGAAGAAGGGTGGCAAGTATTCGTCGTTCGACAGGCATCGTCAATTCCTCCCTTCTAACCATCCATTCAGATAAGACATCAAGAACTTTACGAAAGGTGTTGCAGTGATAGACCCTAAACCACGCATGAAGAGTGGTGCTATGGTGCGTGCTCAAATAGATGCTCTCGTGCCCAATGAAGGAGGTGGTTTTGTGGGATATGGTGAGGAACATATGTGGACTCATAAGTCCGGCTTGACGAGGCTCCCCTATTTCAATGACCTTCTTCTGCCACATAACATTGATGTAATGCACACCGAAAAGAATATCGCCGAGGCACTTTGGGGAACTCTCATGAACACTGACAAGTCTAAGGACAACGTTAAGGCTAGAGTGGACCTAGCGACATTGTGTGATAGACCGAAGCAAGAGATGCGGCCTCCTAGTGGCTGAAACAAACAATGGAAAAGACCTAAGGTCGATTTCGTCTTGGAACCCGATCAAAGGAGGGAAGTACTAAAATGGATCAAGACGTTAATGTTCCCAGATGAGGGGTTGGGGTTAGGGGTAGCATCCATAGGAGGTCAGAGGAGGAGGACCAGGGTCAGCAGGAGGCAGCGGACTCCTTCCTCACCACCTTCAGACGAGGTGATGGAGGAGGAGCACGTGACGGCCACGCCCGAGGATGAGGTCGAGGATGAGGATGTCCGATAGACCTAGGATGAGGCAGCCGAGGATGAGGCCACCGAGGGCGAGGCCACCGAGGGTGATAGTTCCGCTACCCCGATTGTCTACCAGCGAGGTCTCGCGAGCCTCCCTCAGCCTCCACTTCCTCACAACCGGGCACTGATTCGCCCTATGGCGAAGAGGTAAGTAACTATAGATGTTATCACAACTACTTCATATGGTAATGTTGGAAATCAAAAGAGGAACTGATAAATTTTCTTAATCACTTGTGCAGGGCCATGTTGGTTTTGTCGGGTACTTCTGCACGCTCCCCCGTGAGCATCCTTGGTGTTTTGTGCAAGAAATGGTACCCCAGCCTTGTGAACGTGTCCGAGGACATGCAGGAGCCGACCTACACATGGGACAGGTACCAGTTGGCCCTTGACGACATGTACCGCAACAAGCAGGAGCGGGTACTAGCGGAGTTTTGGGTAAGTCTCTCTCGCACAACATTTTCATTGGGCAAGTCTTTTATTGAAATAATGAATGGATACATCGGTTTTGTATGCAGATGTATTTCAAGCCAGAAAAAGGACTTGAGGCCTGGGCGGATCAGGCAGCTGCCGCCGCCTGTAGGAAGTACATCACCGACATGCACCATGAGGCGTGCGTGCAGGCCCACAGAGACTACTACGCCGTGGTGTTGAAGCGGTCCATCAGCAAGCCTGATGCAAGATAGGTGGAGCTGTCCCAAGCCTAGTACCTTGAGGTAGACGAAAAACATTAATAATGATTCGTTTTGATATTAAGTCAGTTTAATTTTATCTTTTTCTATGTCAAATAATCGATGACTTGTAGGTGGTTCCCTGGTGGTGCCGATCCCACTCCTTGTGCTGGGAGATGATCGTGGACAGGTGGTTGTCCAACAACTTTGCTGAGAACCACACGAGGCAGCAGGACCAGTGTCTACTGAGGCGAGGTGCTACTCACCATCAAGGCAGCCACAGCCTCCCGGCCTACAAACAAGCATATGTAAGTGATTTCTTTTATCTTATTTGACCCTGAGTTCTACCTTATTTATCACCATCTTGCCGTCTTACCCGTAGGAGGCTGCACACCCGGGCATGGAGGTCTCGAAGTTCTCTGTGTGGGCTATGTCCCACATGGGCAGGGCGTCTTCCTCTGTCTCCTTCGACCCATCTACCCCGCGCGAGGTGTACTCCGACCCGACCGTGCACACTAAGGTCCAAGAGTACACCTCAAAGGTGAGGGAGGTCCATGGGGAAGATTACGATGTGCGCACTAAGCCCATTGATGCAGAGACCATCATGAGGCTAGGAGGAGGCAAGAAGCATGGGCGGCTGTGGATTGCAGATGGCGCCATCGACTCCACCACTGTTCCCTCTCTCAACGTGCTCTAAGCACGGAGCACGAGCTCCAGCCAGCCCATACGCCCACAGCCTAGTCCATCACTACAGCGGGTCGACGCTCTCAAGGTACGTCCTGTTTTACTCGTCATACATTCATCTTTGCACACCTAAGTTACATTTGCATTACTGAAACATTGAAGTTTGTATTGCAGGCCGAGCTGCAGGCCCAGAAGCTCGTGGTTGAGGCTCAGAGCGTGCAACTGTAGGCCCAGAGGGAAGCGTTCGTAGCCAAGGAGAGGAGGATGCAAGAAATGGAGGCCTTCATGCGGAGTGTCCAGCAAGGGAGTGTACCTTTGCCATTGGCAGCACCTCCACCGCCTACTCCTACAGCCACTCCTGTAAGTATGAAAATTCACTCTTACTAGATGCTTCCTTGACATACAACCATGGTTGACATACAAACTTACTAGATGCTTAACATAGAAACTTACTAAATGCTTGACATAGAAACTTACTACATGCTTGCACTAGCTATGACATACACCAATGCTTCACATAGAAACTTACTAGATGAATCTCACACATGCAACCTCTTATCCTTTTTGCAGCTTCCGTCGGCGGGTTCGAATAACCCCGCTAATGCGTCACCGAATGAACCATCATGTCATAGGCCGCTTTTTTGAGGAGTTGTGCTTCATCATGTGCTTGGACTTGAGCTTCACTTGTGGTTGTGACTTGTGCTTTGACTTGATGGACTGTGTTTGTGAATTTATGACTTGTGGTTGTGATATTTGACTTGTGGTTGCGATATGTTGTTATTTGAGTTGTGGTTGTGATATAATGTGTGAAAATGGTTTCGTTGTGATATATATGTGATTATTGTGATGTTTGTGATATATATGTGACATGTGATATATATTTGAACTGTTTGTGTCAGTGGAATGCAAAAAACAAAAAAAAATTGCAGTTTCGGTTGATTTGCCGAGTGCAATGGTCATGACACTCGGCAAAGCTGGGAAACTTTGCCGAGTGCCAGGACATTGCACTCGGCAAAGATTTTTTTTTAAAAAAAGCAAAAAATCTTTGCCGAGTGCCAAGCTAGGGAGGCACTCGGCAAAGAGTTTTTTTTAAAAAATAAAAAATGTCTTTGCCGAGTGCCTTGCTGCCGTGGCACTCGGCAAAGAGTTTTTGAAAAAAAATGTCTTTGCCGAGTGCCCAAACTGTTGGCACTCGGCAAAGACGCCGTCAACGGAGCAGCGCCGTTGACGGCTGCTTTTCTTTGCTGAGCGCCGCCGTTGGCCCTTGGAAAATGCTTTGCCGAGCGCCCGACAACTGGCCCTCGGCAAAGAGCCTCTTTGCCGTTAAATTTTTTTCCAAGGGCTCTTTGCCGAGGTCGGCGCTCAGCAAAGCCTTTGCCGAGGGCTTTTAGGCCTTTGCCGAGTGCCCTGGGCCCTCGGCAAAGATGCTCTGTCCGGTAGTGTAGCTACGTGCCATGACGATGTCCCCATCGGGCACAATTCACTTGCAGCTAGAGCTTGACCGATGGGTGGTGGATCAGGATCACCGGCAAGGTCACGCAGGAGGTGAAACTTGATGCCCTCCAGGTCACGATAGTGCTGCTACATGTGTGGCGTCTCGCCATTGATGCTGCTGGCGCCGTCAAACTATGGAACTGGATATGGTGTCCCAGATGCATGGGGCCACCGTCGGAGCCAATATGTATCTGTAGCACCATCGAACTGGACATGGTGTATTGGGTGCATGCCACCACCGTCCATCTGATGGCTGGGCGTCACCGCCGTCGGAGCAAACAAGTACGTACCCCATGGCGCCATTGTGGTGGTGCGCAGGTGGCTTGCCGAACATGATGTTGATGTCGCCATCATGGGAGGCATGGTGCTCTAGGCAAAAAGTGAGGGACACACGCCGCCGTTGAAACCCTTGGCATGGTGGCCACTCGCATCATACTTGAACCCTACTTTGCGTTCATATGTACGACCATGACTCCAAGTAGTAGATCGCGCAAGGTACGTCGACTTGGTGTGGTGGTGAGCTGAACATTGCTGTTTCTGCCCCTGCGTGTTGAAGAGGGTGTCCACGGTAAAGGGCTTGACTTAAAGCGTGTAGACGTCGATGACGATGACCATTTGGATGGAGAAGAAGAGCTCATTGTTGAATGCGGCGTTGATGAGCAAGAGCATGTACATTTTGCCGGGCTTCACCTTTAGTTTGAACCTATCTGATGTACATATGTACATACAAAATTGGTGATCACCGTGAAACTCCCGTAACTTTTCTCATTACTTTCCTCGTTAGGGCCATAAACTCCCGTAACACTTCTCATTACTTTTCTCATTCGGGGCAGAAACTCTTGTCATCATGAGTTGAAACTCCTGTGACTCTCCTCATTACTTTTGTCATTAGGGGCAGAAACTTTTGTCATCACGAGTTGAAACTCCCGTAACTCAGCAACTCCTGGCCGGCCATAATTAACACTCAAAAATTGGCTTGAGTGGCAAAACCAACTCATGCGCCGCACCATGGCCGTGTCAGGCTCGAGCTCGGTTATACCACGCCATGCCACGCCTCTTCTCAACTTCTCAACATAGGCGGACACAACCCGCACATATAAGTCGAGTCAACATCCAAAGAATATCCTATATGAGACTAAATAATATTGCACA
Organism: Miscanthus floridulus; assembly: GCF_019320115.1. Classification (NCBI taxonomy): domain Eukaryota; kingdom Viridiplantae; phylum Streptophyta; class Magnoliopsida; order Poales; family Poaceae; genus Miscanthus; species Miscanthus floridulus. The sequence goes on from NC_089595.1 coordinate 58,225,786, forward strand.
CATTATTTAATATGGCCCTTATATTTTTTATTTGATTTAATTAGATAATATATGGGCCTCAGATTTTTTTTGATTTAATTAGATAACATATCCTACAATCTCATCACTATGATCATCTGAAGGGAAAACTATACCGATGTACCTTCCATCATCAAATTTATCGTCATGATTGTAAACGAAATTTCCAAATGATCCTACAAAGAATATATAGTATCACGGTACTACTATAGTTTGATAGTTCATAATAATTGATATAAATAGGTTTTTTCATTCAATGTACTAAAATGTTGTCTAAAGCTAAACTGCATTGAACATAATGCCGTCTTAATGATTATGTGTGGGACCTAGTTTAGAAAGCACATATTGTTTGTGCTATTGGGACAAAGGGAAAATATATAAGTAACAAATAGAAAAGAAATTGTAAATGTAAATACAAAATAGGGAAAAAATTAAATACGATAAAATTTAAAAAGAAATGAGGATTAAAAATATTATGTGCTAAGCCTCTACTTCACCCCTCCTTGATCATCGCTCCTCGCTCCTCGCTCGAGTCGCGACTCGCGAGAACTTGATGGCGCGGCGCTGCCCCCAATCTGCCTGATGCCCTCCTGTGCTGCACCCACGCCTTCGCCTTCGCCTTCGCCTGACGGCCTGCCACGCCTTCGCTATGCCTGATGGCCACAGCGCTGCCCCCAGTCTGGCCTCTTCCCTCCGGTGCTCCTTGCGTGGCCCCGGCGAGCGTAGGGCGCCGGCCGCTGTTGTCCGTGCCTCTATGGCCCGTCCTACCGGCCGTACTGAAGTCCACCAGCTACCACCAGTCGTGTTGCAACACTAGGCCCAGCTCTAGGGGAAAGGCTACTGGTGCGACCACCGGGGGCCCATGGAGCTAGGGGGCCAAGAGCATATAGGTAATTAGTAGATATAATTTCTTATTTGGCATAAGCTTTCAAAGGCCGAACAAACATCAGCCCATGCCATACCATACCTACCTATTTCTATTCTGCCGCGCAGGCTGTAGATCGAGCGAGGAGCTAGCGTTCGTTTTCCGCCGGTGCCAGCGCTTCCTGTTCTTGCTCATCGACCTGGATGCGCTATTCTTGCGTGGAGACGCTGACTCACCCGACGTGGTCGCCGACTCGCCGACGCACCGCACACCGGCACACCGTCGTGGTGCCGCGACGGCGTGAGTTGCAATTGCATGCTAGGACGGCGAACAACAGATGCGATCACAGTAAGCAACCCCAACATGCCAATACCCATGACCAATTAGTATTTTTCCAATTTCTAATGTTTTACTTGGACCTCTGGAAGCTAGCACCAGGGACATTATCGTATCGAAGCCTATTTTTTCTTATTTGTTTAATTGTTTTGTGTATGCACTTTACTTGTATAGAGGTAGGGTTATAAAGTTCTAATTCAATGTATTTATTTAGATACTTATTAGATGCTGCCGAAGAAGCATTTGTCGGGCGCTCAGAAAAGTAAAATATTGAGAAGAATGTTTTGGACCACGTTGATCTTTATATTGTTCTTAAAGATTTTGCATCAATAAATGCCTAAAGACGGTTTTTATAAGGCACTAAAGCATTATATTTTTATTTGAGGTAATCATAACAATTATTGTTCTTTTAATTTTCTTGTTGTACTATGGTTATCTTTTATACAAACAAAGTATATGCTGCAAATGAACTTTTATTATTTGGTCTTTACATAGTTCAATGGATCCTTATCGTCTTGCTTGCCCAAGGGCAGTGGCAGATCTACCGGGTATGCACCGGCATACTCTGCAGTCCAGCCAACACGAGTAATACATCTCCTACAACTAAAAAGAACAAAGCATGGACATCTTTTGGTACGACATTTGTTTTGGTTCGTCCGTCAACCCACGCCTACGATCCCGCGGCACCGGCAGGTGGGACCTCCTCCAAGCTTGCGATCTCGCGAGTCCCCCAACCCTCGCCCTAATGCCCCTCCGGCCCGCCCCCCTCCTCCATCTCTCTATCCGTCTCTCTCTCCCTCACTCCTCATCCCAACCCCCGTGCCTCCGCCTCCGCCTCCGCCTGCACTGCCCAGGCCACTGCGCCGTGGCTCCTGTCCATGCCCCCTCCCCTCCTGTCTCCCCTTTCTCCCTCTCCCTCTCCCTTGGCGTGGCAGTGTGGCGGGCGGGCTGGAGCGCCGCCTACTCCTCTCACTGCGCGCAAGCGGTACGACGGCCGGCCCGGGGTGCGGTGCAGTGGTGCCACCGGGCCTTGGCTGTCGCCGCTCGAACCACGCCCCCGCACGGCGCGCCCAGCGCAGGCCACACTGCTGCACGCCGCAGCGCTGGTGGGCAATGCCGGTGGCCATGACCACCGGCCGTTAGCCCCCTTATGCGGCCTCCTGTACGCCGTTCGCGTGGCTCCTCCTTCATCCGTCCACTCGCTGGTTTGCTCCCTCCCTCCCTCTCTTACACACACTCTCTCCCCCTCCTTACTCTATGTGCGATGAATCTGCCATGTGCGGTGCCATTGCTTTGTGATTTAGACGCAATCCAATAGGCCAAGGTCAATTTGACCCTAGATCTCCCACTTTTCCCTTACCAATCTACATGGTTACTGCCTTACTGCAGATTTTTTTGCATTTGTCATCTGCTTGGATCAGTTGGATCTTGAGACTACCTATGTGTTGTGGAATATATCTCATGACATGACCATGTCAATGGTATTTGTTTGATTTCTTAGTATGCTGCAGTGCTCATGATTTTGCGTGTCAATGATATTTGTTTGATTTTTTAGTATGCTGCAGTGCTCATGATTTTGAGGATATTACTATGTCAATTGTATTTGTCTCGTATTTTAGTGCACTGTGGTGCTCATGATTTTGGTCATGTACAATGATGAGTACACTTTCCTCTTGCTATTAGATTAATTTGAGGGAATAGGATAGTGTTGTGATGGATACACAATAAATCTTTAGTGTTTGGTGCAGTGATCATCTATTTGCCCCGTTAAAGCAAAGGTAACCTTCATCATGTTACTTCGGCCACGTGTCCCCCAATTCATTCAGGGTGTCCACGTCGCCCACAATTGCTCTCCGTGGCCGAGACCTTGACCATGGGCAATGTTGATTGTATTTTTTTCGTCTCTTCCTACCTGTTCAATGATAACTGAAGCGATGGTCCGTTGGTTGGGTTGCTTGGTTCTATTTTTTTCGATGATTCCTTTTATGTCTCCCTACTATGTTGATAGCTGACATAGTCACCATGACCACTGCTGATTCTATTTTTTTGCACCTCTTTCTACCTCTTCCATGATAACTACAGTAATGGTCAGTTTATTGCTTCAATTTTTATTTTGCGTCTCTTTGTGCCTATTCTATTTTTGTGTGCTTTGAAACCTTTATGCTTTTTTGGTGATAACTGAGGCAATGTTCAACTGTTTGGTTTGATTTTTTCCCTCCCTTTGTATCGACTCTACTTTGTGTACTGAGTGCTCTAGAGCCACCAATGGGATGTACTGTTCATTGGAGTTGCCTCTTAGTTGATGCCGAGAGGCATGCAGAGGGTTTTACCATGTTCGCCTAGCACGGTAAATGCCGGTGCCCACAACACTGTCGAAGCCTCAGAGGCATGTGGGGGGAGCCTTACCGTATTTGTCTGGTATGGGAGTTGATGGCGCCCACAACACTATAGAGGAAAAATGTCAGCGCCTACAACACTACTTGCATTCTGTCATGCCAGGGAGGTCACAGGGTACTATCCTATAGGTGTATAGGGTATGATCCTTGGTATTGTGGTTGACTTGAGTGCGCTACCTTACTTTGTCCATCCATTTCCTAGCCTTTACTGAGCGAGTATCCCCGGTCGGTTGGTCCCAGTCAGCTTTGATTGCACTAGTTGGAGAGGAGTTGTAAGCTGGGGTTCAGCGCATCCCTAGTCGGAGAAGCGAGTTGGAGTCAGAAGTGGTGTTTGGCTAGGCCTTCTGGTCGGAGAGGCCATCTGTAGGCGGGCTAGAGACCAAAGCGAGGGCTTCGGTCGGGGAGGTGGGCTGGAGTCGAAAGCGGGCATCGTTCCTCCTCGGCCAGGCCTTCTGGTCAAAGACTAGATCATCCTTCTGGCCTATTGTCTAGGTATTTGGGTTGGCCCATGAGTTGCGCGTTGCTCACAACGTTGTCTGTTGGGCCGAGTCTTTGTTGGGAAGCCAGTCCATGAGGGACCCCAGGTTTATGAACCCAATAGGATCCCCCGAGCCCCCTAGTGATTCGGGTAGAATCATCTGGGGGATTTTTGTCTCGATGGCGGGTGTAGCCCCCGAGCCCTTGGGCGATTCGAGCAGAATTGTCTAGGGTTTTTCGAGTTGTTAGCGGGGGAGGTTTTCATTTTGTTAGTGGATGCATGTGAGCGCACCCGTGGGTGTAGCCCCTGAGCCCCCTGGCGATTCGGGCAGAATCGTCTGGGGGGTTTGTCAGCGGGCGTGTGTGCGTGTATTTTAGTCAAGATAGAGTCGGTGGTTAGTTTTGGGATCGGGCGAGGTGGAGCTCATGGATGTTGGCCTCGATGCAGCCCATGCTGCCGAGGCAGTTAGTTTAGGGATTGGGCGAGTTAGAGCTCATGGATTCTAGCCTCGGTGCAGTCCACGTAGCCGAGGTAGTTAGTTAGTTAGTTTAGGGATCTGGCGAGGCGGAGCTCACAGATCCTGGCCTCGGTGCAGCCCACGCAGCCGAGGCAGTTAGTTTTGGGATCGGGCAAGATGGAGCTTATGGATCCTGGCCTCAGTGCAGCCTGTGCAGTCGAGGCAGTTAGTTTAGGGATCGGGCGAGGTAGAGCTCGCAGATCCTAGCCTTAGTGCAACCTGCGCAGCCGAGGCAGTTAGTTTAGTTTTTGGGATCGGGCGAGATGGAGCTCGCGGATCCTAGCCTTGGTGCAGCCCGTGTAGCCAAGGCAGTTAGTTTAAGGATTAGGTGAATCAGAGCTCATGGATCTTGGCCTTGGTGCAGCCCGCGTAGCTGAGGCAGTTAGTCAGTTAGTTTAGGGATCTTAAGCCCCCAATCCCCATTAGGCTTGGTAGGGGTTGGTTTGAGTTTTGTGCATTACCCCGTCCTTGGTTTTTCACAACCAGAGGGGCTGAGCTTTGTTGCTTGCCTCAATTGCTCAAGCTCAAGTGACGCGCTCGGTGAGTTCGCTAACGGGTATGATCGAGTAGAATCCGGGTCCATCATTCATGATAGGATTGTCATAGCCCTCTTGTGACATTCCAATGCTCCTTTACCTACAACCCAACAGATGCCTAGGTTGTTCCGAAGACCGACCCAGGTGGCCCGCTGACCTCCCCTCGATGAAGATTCTATGGGTTTGGTGGGAGGTTTAGGATTGAACGAGAAGGTTGAGATGACTCTGTCCGCTTCAGGGCAGACTGGGTGAGGGCTGCATGGGGCTCATCTGTGTTTTTCTCCCCTGGCTCTATTTGACATGAGGTGGCCTTGAGCCCTTCATGGGCTAGCCTTCGAGCCCTAGTCGGTTGTTGCTCATATTGAATGAGGCAACTGCCACTTCATGACGCAACACGGAGCATTGTGATGCATTTTGTGGCATGTGCGATGCCTTAGTTCCCAAGCCCCTAGGCAATTCAGGGCCTGAATCGTCTGAGGGGCATGAGCATATGGAATGAATGTGTGTATGAATGGATGAATGATTATATAAAGAAATAGCAGGGGCTGGTAGTGTTACCTTGATGAATCGAGTGACGGGGTTTGAAGAGCTCCAATTGGAAATGTCCGATCAGGACTTGTGCTTGTCGTTCATGACAGAGTTGGCATGGCCTCCATGGGGCATCCCTTTGCTCCTTACCTATCTCTCGGTGTTTTCCTGAGCCGTTTGATCAAATTAGGAGGCCCGATGGTCTCTCCTAGCGGAGATCCCGTCGTTTGGGTTTTTCCAAGGCCCGCCTGGGGAGGCGGAGAGCTGCCTATGTGTGGTGGCGCTTTGTTTTTTGTGCCCAGTCATGTAGTAGTGGTGGGCCATACCCAAGCCATGTCCCATCTGATCAGGCGCTGTTCCATCGGGCAGGGTGCGTCTCATCGGTCAGGGCGCGTCCCATCGTATCCCACCTAGATTAAATGGGGGATGGGAGATAGTTTTTTGCTTTGATCCTTTGCCCTTCTTCAACTGCCGCATTTCCTCCTTAAATAGGGGAAGGGAAAAGGCTTCTCATCGTAGTCCTTTGCCTGTTCTCCAACTATTGCCTCTCCTCATTCTTCCTCCTCACCAAGAGTGCTTGTATGCCACGGCGGTTCCTAAATGAGAGAGAGGGTAAGCGAGGGGGAGGACTCATAGATCCCTTCATGAATCTAGAGCGTGATGTCAAGCTGGAGGCTACCCGAGTTGGTGCCAGCCGTCTTTGTCTAAGAAGGGGCGGCTTCTGCCATAGGAGGTGGCGCGCTGGATTCATCTGTGAGGCCTTTTTTGGGATGGAGCCGTGCATGGATTTTTTCCGATGGATCTTCACCAGGCAAGTCTTCTCAGAGGGGAAGTTGCCTAGGATCGTGCTGGTGGAGGGTTCTATGCCTGTAGCTACTTAGGTTGGCTAGTTCATAAAGTTTGATGAGATCTCTTCCAGCCATGATAGCCATACCTCAGTGGCAGCGTCCCTGCCTAGGAGCTGACTCAACTGCGTGAGAAGGTCAGGAGCTCCATGCTCTTCTGCTGAGCATCTATGGGTGCGATGCCCTTGAGGTACCTATTGCACTCACCGAAGTCGAGGGAGCGAAACCGAGTGGGTCCCTTGCGGTGGAGGTTATGTCTGATGGTGTGTGCCATGGCTTCTCCTTTGGTGTCAGCGGATGCCATTGAGCGGTCGCAGTAGTATTTGGAGTAGAAGTAGTCAGCAAATGTAATCGTTAAGTTTGGGGGAGCCCCCATGTGAATAGTTTTTGTATCAATGAGTACATTTGTTCTGTTTTTGTGATAGAATCACTATCCGTTCCTTGTTTTTTATCCTAGCATAGCTTTGTTTTTGTCCTTTCTTTTTTGCACCTACATGTTCATTCCATAGGCTGCAGCTTTTAAGAACCTGGGCATGGCTCGCAGGGCTTGGCTGCTCGTAACCATAGGTCATCGTGGGGTCCATTCGGTTGGGAGTAAGAACAAAGTCATGTAGGGTAATCAAAGGAATGGAATGCGCTTTCATTCGGGGACAAAGTTTTTACCATGTGATAGTAAAAAAAGAGAGGTAGTATTTAGTATTGTACCCTCATGGAGCCCCCAAGAAACTCGGGCTGAAAGTGTTCAGGCTAGTGTGCTTTACAGGAGCAAGTATTGAATAAAAGCGATAAGACCGAATTTAGGGAAAAAATGACGTAGCTATTCAATGTTCCAAGTGTTGCTGAGAACATTGCCGTTGTTGTCCTTCAGTTGGTAGGTGCCCGGTTGGATCACTTCGCTCACTATAGAGGGTCCTTCCTATGGTGGAGAGAGTTTATGTTTTTCCTTCATTGATTGGGTCCTCTAGAGCATGAGATCACCGACTTCGAGGATTCTCCCCCTAATCTTCCTTTCATGGTACCTACGGAGAGTTTGCTGGTAGTGAGTGGAGCGGATGATGATCGTCTCCATGGCTCGGTCACGGTTGAAAGCCTTCACTCTTGGGGCGCTGTGGTCGAGGTCGGAGGGCAGCACTTCTTTAGCTCTGTAGGATAGGAAGAAGGGTGTGAACCCTATGGATCGGTTCGGAGTCATTCTCAGGCTCTAGAGGATCGCTGGGACCTCTACAACCCATCACCCAGCATATTTGTTGAGTCGGTCGAAGATGCGTGGCTTAAGTCCTTGGAGGATCATGCCATTAGCACGCTCGACCTAACCATTAGTATGTGGGTGTCCGACCGAGGCCCAGTCGATCCTGATGCCGTATCCATCACTAAAGTCCAGGAACTTCTTCCTGGTGATGTTAGTCCCATGGTCAGTGTGATACAGTTAAGAACACCGAACCGGTATATGATGTCGAGGAAAAATTTGAACGCTTCTTCCGAGTGGATGTTGGTGATGGGCATGGCCTCTATCCACTTAGTGAACTTGTCGACCACCATGAGTAGGTGAGTGAAGTCGCCCAGGCCTTTTTTTGAGGGGTCCTACCATGTCAAGGCCCCAGACCATGAATGGCTAGGTGATGGGGATGGTTTGGAGCTCTTGTGCTGGCAAATGGGTTTGTCGAGCATAGAACTGGCATCCTTCACACCTATGGATGACCTCCTCTGCATCTCATAGTGCGGTGGGCCAGTAAAAACCTTGGCGAATGGTTTTTTCTGACCAGCGACCTTGGTGTTGTGTGATGTTTGTAGATTCCGGCATGGACCTCGAGGAGGAGCTGCTTCCCTCGGTCGGTCGAGATGCACTTCATGAGTATTCCCAATGGACTTCGTTTGTAGAGTTTGTTTCTGATCTCGATGAAGGTCTTGGTGTGTTGGGCGATTCATCACACTTCGGTCCTTTTCAGATGGGAGAATCTCCTCTAGGAGGTAGGCAAGAAGCGCGCTCGCTAGTCAGTTTGATCGAGTGCCAACACGGCGACGTCGATGGGTGACATCGTCATAGAGGCATTGGGGTTGGAGCCCCTGAGCACCGGACTAGCGTCGGGGTCAGAGCCCCCGGGCGCTGGCTTGGCATCGAGGTGTGTCTGGATCAGACCTTCCAAGACATGGGTAGATGACTCATGGAGATCGTTGATGAAGATCCCGCTCAGGGATGGATCTGGCCTGGAGGCCAATTTTGTAAGAAAATCAGGGCATCATTGTCCTTTCGGGGGACATGATGCAGCCCAATCCCTTGGAATTTATCCTCAAGCTTGCACACCTCCTAGCAGTATGCTACCATGAGGGGGCTTTTGTAGGAGGACTCCTTCATGACCTGGTCAATGACTAACTCCGAGTCACCATGGAGATAGAGTTGCGTTGCGTTGAGCTTGATGGTGGTGCGGAGTCCGTTGATCAAGGCCTCATACTCTGCGTCGTTGTTTGAGGCTGAAAAGTGGAGACAGATGGCATAGTGGAGCCTACTACCATATAGGGAGATTAGAACCACTCTAGCCTTTGAGCCAGGTGCCATGACAGACCCATCGAAGTACATTGTCCAGTACTCGTGGGTGACATCTAGGGTCGGTAGCTAGACCTCCATCCATTCGGCAACAAAATCCACAAGAGCTTGAGACTTAATGGTGGTACAAGGGATATCCATGATGTCGTGGCCCATGAGTTTGAGTGCCCACTTGGAGATCCGTCCTGTGGCATCATGGTTGTGGATGATGTCCCCGAGTGGGTATGAAGTGACGATCGCAACTTCATGGTTGGTGAAGTAGTGCAGGAGCTTCCAGGTGACCATCAGCACGGCGTATAGGAGTTTCTACACCTGGGGGTACCAGACCTTGGGGTCAGTGAGTACCTCCCTAACGAAGTATACATGCTATTGGACCTTAAGGTGGTGTCCAGGCTCCTCCCTTTCGATGACTAGGGCGGCGCTTACCACATGGTTGCTGGCCACGACATATAGGAGGAGGGGTTCTCCCCGTTCGGGAGCGACAAGGATTGGGGCTGATGTCAGGAATGCTTTGAGGCTCTCCAGAGCCTACTGAGCTTCCTGAGTCTAGATGAAGGCGTTTGTCTTTTTGAGGAGCTTGTAGAGTGGCATCCCTCGTTCGCCGAGCCAGGAGATGAATCGGCTCATGGCAGCCAGATAGCCGGTGAGCCTTTGTATGCCCTTGATGTTGCGTATGGGCCCATGTTGGAAATGGCCATGATCTTTTCAGGGTTGGCCTCGATGCCATGCTCGGACACAATGTATCCTAGCAGCTTCCCCTTTGGAACCCCAAAAACACATTTCTCGGGATTCAATCTAATGTTGAACATTTCGAGGTTCACGAACGTTGTGGCCAAGTTTGCAATTAGGTCACAAGCTTGAGCCATTTTGACCACTATGTCATCAGTATAGACAGCGATTGTTGGTTTCAGCCACTCGGCTTGATTAGGCTGATCGAGCAGGTCGATTTGGTCGACGAAGCATTGCTGCATGCACCTTTGGTAGGTGGCGCCAGCGTTCTTTAGGCCGAAAGGCATTGTTATGTAGCAGTACAAACCATACGGGGTGATCAACGAGGTTGCGAGCTGGTCAGACTATTTCATTGCGATCTGGTGATAGCCTGAGTAGGCATCCAGAAAGGAGAGGATCTCACAACCTAAGGTGGAGTCGACTATCTGGTCTATGGGTGGCAAAGGAAAGTGATCATTTGGACATGCTTTGTTGAGGCTAGTATAATCAATGCACATTCTCTATTTCTTGGTCTTGTTTTTAACAAGAATGGGATTGGCAAGCCAGTTGGAGTGGAATACCTCTCTGATAAATCTGGCTGCAAGGAGTTTGGTGATCTCTTCGCCTATGGCCCTGCGCCTCTCATAGTCGAAATGGCGTAGGCATTGTTTAGCAAGCTTTGAGCCTGGGATGAGGCGCAACATGTGCTCGACGATGTCCCACGGTATGCCCAGCATGTTAGATGGCTTCCATGTGAAGATATCATGATTGGCATGCAGGAAGTCAATGAGCTTGCATTCCTATTTGGCTAGGAGCTGGGTCCCAATCTGCACTGTCTTAGTTGGGTCGGTGGGGTCGATTCCCACTGCCTTGGTTTCCTTGAGCGAGCGGAAGGTCGTCGAGGAGTCTGGTTTGTTGCAGTTTGGGACTACTGGGGTCGATGAATCCTTGAGCCATGGAAGCTTGGACGAGTTGATGACCATGGTGGTGAGCTCAAAATGCCCACGGTCGCACGTGAAGGTGTGTAAGAAGGCGCTGCTCATGGTGATGACACTGTTTGGTCCCAGCATCTTCAGCTTGAGGTAGGTGTAGTTGGGGATTGCCATGAATTTGGCATAGCATGGCCGCCCCAAGATGGCATGGTAGGACCCTAGGAAGTCCACCACTTCAAAGGTGAGGACCTTCAAGCGAAAGTTGGCTCGGTTGCCTAACGTGACGGGCAGGTCGATCTGCCCGAGCGGGTATGCCTACGCTCCTAGGATCACCTCATGGAAGGGAGAGCCCGCTAGGTGGAGTTCTGACCGGGGGATGTGCATGGCGTCGAGGGTGTCGACGTAGAGGATGTTGAGGCCATTGCCTCCATCCATCAGCACCTTGGTGAGGCACTTCTTGTGGACGATGGGGTCGAGGATGAGCGGAAAATGTCCTGGTCTCACGATGTGGGAGGGATGATCCCTTTGATCAAAGGTGATAGGAGATTCCGACCAACTGAGGAAGGAGGGGACAGTTGTCTCGGTGGTGCATGCCTCCCTATAGCACACCTTGTGCTGGCGCTTGGACCAGATGGCGTCGGACCCGTGCCCTCTCTCCCCACCGGGAGGACAAGGATGCACCAGATGGGTCACTCTGTTCACTCGCCGCCACAGCCGTCAGGCCCAGCTCGGGGTGCGACGGTCACATCATGGTCCAACCTGGTGCCTGCTCCACACCAACCACCGGTACACGAGTGGGCCGATCCGCATCAGGACGCCCGCAGCATCATCGACAACCGGTGTCAAGCTCGACGTGATAGTGACGTCCACCGTGCAGTAGTAGGCGACACGGACCTCGGCCAAACCATCGAGGGAAGTGGTGAAACGTGCCCCAGGCATGGCCACCATCTAGATGACCAGAGCCCTAGCCCTGAGGGCCTGGGGCTATGGGCCTTTAGCTGGTGTATCTAGAGAGCACCGTTCCCACAGCGTTTCAAGCCGCCCACCAACATCACCAAATACACTGGGGAGACCAACCCAGGCATTTGGCTTGAAGACTTCCGGCTCACCTGTCGGGCTGGAGGAGCAGATGATGACTATTTCATCATCCAATACCTTCCCATTTGTGTGGGGGAACATGTTCGGGCATGGCTCGAATTCCTTCCGCATGACAGCATCCACAACTAGATGGACCTCAAGAGGGTCTTTGTCGGGAATTTCCAGGGGACATACGTCTGCCCGGGAAACTCCTAGGACCTCAAGAGCTGTTACCAAGAGCCCAACGAGTCCCTGCGGGATTACATCCGAAGGTTCTCCCAATGATGCAACTCCATCCCTGATGTTGTCGACGTAGACGTCATCAGCGTGTTCCTCTCCAGGATGAACTATGAGTCCCTGATCCACAAGCTTGGCTGCTTGAAACCCCGTACCACCCGCGACCTGCTCGACGTCACCACCAACCACGCCTCTAGTGAGGAGGTAGTTAGAGCGGTCTTCGGTGGAGGCTGGGACAAGCTCAAAGCCAAGCGCATGGACCCGGACGAAGGCCCCTCTATGCAGAGGGGGCAAGAAAAATAAAAAAGATTGACACCAGTCGGACAGCCTCACGCTGGTCGCTGCGCCCGATCATGTGGCCAGGTGGCCCCAACAAGGACTGCCTGACACACTTCAACAAGCTCATGGATGGCCTGTGCCCCAACCATGCCTGCCCCGTCAAACACCTCTACAAGGAGTGCGAGTTTCTCAAATGTTTCCTCTGATAGGCCGGCGGGCCAAAGGATGGAGACGGCAAGGAGCCGGTAGCCAAGAGGGGAGGCGCAGCAGGCAAGGATGGAGACGGCTACCCCGAACCCGAAGAGTGCATCATGATCTTCGGCGGGTCCGACGCCATCTAGACTAAACACCAGCATAAGGTACGCTATAGGGAGGCATGCACTTCCGAAACGGCCGTCCCCTCCTTCCTCAGCTGGTCGGAATCCCCGATCACTTTTGATTAGAGGGACCATCCCTCCTATGTCACAAGACCGGGATGCTACTTGCTCATCGTCGACCCCATCGTCTGCAAGAAGTGCCTCACAAAGGTGCTGATGGACGGAGGTAGCGGCCTCAACATCCTGTACATCGACACTCTCGATGCCATGCGCATCCCCCGATTAGAGCTCCGCCTAACAGGCTCACCCTTCCATGGGGTAATACCAGGAGCACAGGCATACCCACTTGGACAGATCGATCTGCCTATCACGTTCGGCAGCTGGGCCAACTTCTGCTTGGAGGTCCTCACCTTTGAAGTGGTGGACTTTCTAGGGTCCTACCACGCCATCTTGGGGCAGCCATGCTACGCAAGATTCATGGCAATCCCCAACTACACTTATCTCAAGCTGAAGATGCCTAAACCAAATAATGTCATCACCGTGAGTAGCGCCTTCTCGCATGCCTTCGAGTGCGACCGCGAACACTATGAGCTCGCCACCACAGTCGTCAACTCGTCCAAGCTCCCGCAGCTCAGGGAGTCATCAACCCCAGCAGTCCCAGACTGCAACAAACCAACCTCCTCGACGGCCTTCCGCCCGCTCAAGGAAACCAAGGCAGTGGGTGTCGACCCCACCGACCTAGCCAAAATGGTACGAATCAGGACCCAGCTCCTGGCCCAATAGGAATGTGAGCTCATCGGCTTCCTACGCGATAATCGTGATGTCTTTGCATGGTAGCCTTTTGACATGCCGAGGATACCATGGGAGGTCACCGAGCATGCACTATGCCTTATCCTAGGCTCAAAGCCTGCCAAGCAAAGCCTGTGCCATTTCGACGATGAGAGATGCAGGGCCATAGGTGAAGAGATCGTCAAGCTCCTGGCAGTTGGATTCATTAGGGAGGTTTTTCACTCCGACTGGCTCGCCAATCCTGTCCTTGTCAAGAAAAAGACCAGGAAATGGAGAATGTGCATTGATTATACTGGACTCAATAAGGCATGTCCAAAGGATCACTTTCCTTTGCCGCGCATAGACCAGATAATCGACTCTACTTCGGGTTGTGAGATCCTCTCCTTTCTAGATGCCTACTCAGGCTATCACCAGATCACGATGAAAGAGTCCGATCAACTCGAAACCTCGTTCATCACCCTGTATGGTTCATACTATTATGTAACCATGCCTTTTGGCTTGAAGAACGCTAGCGCCACCTACCAAAGGTGCATGCAGCAATGCTTTGCCTACCAAATCGACCCACCCGATCAGCCTGCTCAGTCCGAACGGCCGAAACCAACAATCACCGTCTATGTTGATGACATAGTGGTCAAAATAGCTCGAGCGTGTGATCTAATCGCAAACTTAGCCGCAACGTTCGTGAACCTCCGAAGGTTCAACATCAAGCTAAATCCCAAAAAATGTGTTTTCGGGGTTCCGAAGGGGAAGCTGCTCGGATACATCGTATCCGAGCGTGGCATCGAAGCCAACCCTGAAAAGATTGTAGCCATCTCCAACATGGGTCCCATACGCAACGTCAAGGGCATATAGAGGCTCACTGGCTGCCTGGCTACCCTAAGCCGCTTCATCTCCTGGCTCGGTGAAAGGGGGATGCCACTCTACAAGCTCCTCAAAAAGATGGATGCCTTCGTCTGGACTGAGGAAACCCAGTAGGCTCTCGAAACCCTCAAAACATCCCTAACATCGGCCCCAATCCTCATCGCTCTTGAGCGGGGAGAACCCCTCCTCCTTTACGTCGCGGCAAGTAATCACGTGGTGAGCGCCGCCCTGGTCATCGAGAGAGAGGAACCAAGACACCAGCTCAAGGTACAGCGACCCATATACTTCATCGGAGAAGTACTTACCGACCCCAAGGTCCAGTACCCTTAGGTGCAGAAACTCCTATATGCTATACTGATGGCGACCAGGAAGCTCCTACACAACTTCACCGACCATGAAGTCACAGTCGTCACCTCATACCCACTCGAAGACATCATCCGCAACCACGATGCCATAGGACAAATCTCCAAGTGGGCACTTGAACTCATGGGCCATGACATCAGATATAGCCCTCACACCGCTATTAAGTCTCAGGCTCTCATGGATTTTGTGGCCGAATGGATGGAGGTCCAGCTGCCGACCCCAAACATCACCCATGAGTACTGGACAATGTACTTCGACGGTCCGTGATGGTGCCCGGCTCGGGGGCCAGGATGGTTCTGATCTCCCTAGATGGGACTAGGCTCCGCTACACCATCCGCCTCCACTTCTTGGCTTCAAACAATACCATGGAGTATGAGGCCCTTATCAATGGGCTCCACATCGCCGTCGAGCTCGGAGCTATGCGACTCTACGTCCGTGATGACTCGGAACTAGTCATTGATCAGGTCATGAAGGAGTCCTCCTGCAAAAGCCCCCTCATGACAGCATACTGCCAAGAGGTGCGCAAGCTTGAGGACAAATTCTAGGGAATCAAATTGCATCATGTCCCTCGAAGGGACAACGATCCGCCGATTTCCTTGCAAAACTAGCCGCTAGGCGGGATCCATCCCCAAGTGGGGTCTTCATCAATGACGTCCACGAGCCATCCGTCCGCATCCTAGGAGGTCTGACCCAAACACACCCCGACGCCCTGCTGGCACTCAGGGGCTCCGCTCTGGACGCTCGGCCAGTGCCCAGGGACTTCGACCCTAGTACCCCTACATCAACCACGAACATCGCTGTACTAGCACTCGATCAAACCGACTGGCGAGTACCGCTACTCACCTACCTCCTCGAGGAGGTTCTCCCACCCGAAAGGGCTAAAGCCCGATGGATCGCTCGATGCGCAAAGACCTTCATCGCGCTCGGTGATGAGCTCTACAAATGGAGTCCGTCAGGAGTACTCATGAAGTGTATCCCCGCTGACCAAGGGAGGCAGCTCCTCCTTGAGGTCCATGCTGGCATTTGCGGGCATCACGCGACCCCAAGGTCGCTGGTCGGAAAAGCCTTCCGCCAAGGTTTTTACTAGCCAACCACGCTACGAGATGCGGAGGAGGTCATCCACAGGTGTGAAGGATGTCAGTTCTATGCTCGGCAAACCCATTTGCCAGCATAGGAACTCCAAACCATCCCCATCACCTGGCCGTTCAGGGTCTGGGGCCTCAACATGGTAGGACCCATCAAAAAGGCCCTAGGCGGTTTCACTCAACTACTCGTAGCAATCAACAAATTCACCAAGTGGATAGAGGCCAAACCCATCACCAACGTTTGGTCGGAAGAAGCAGTCAAATTCTTCCTCGACATCATCTACCAGTTCAGTGTTCCTAACTATATCATCACTGACCATGGGACCAACTTCACCAGAAAAAAGTTCCTAGACTTCTGCAACGGATACGGTATCAGGATCGACTGGGCTTTGGTCAGACATCCACAAACTAACGGTCAGCTCAAACGTGCTAACGGCATGGTCCTCCAAGGACTTAAGTCGCGCATCTTCAACCAACTCAATAAGTACACTGGGCGTTGGGTAGTAGAGGTTCCAGCGATCCTCTAGAGCCTAAGAATGACCCCAAACCGATCCACAAGATTCACACCCTTCTTCTTGGCCTATGGGGCTGAGGCAGTATTGCCCTCCGACCTTGACCACGGCACACCAAGAGTGAAGGCTTTCGACCACAACTGAGCCATGGAGGCTCAACAAGACGCGGTCAACCTACTCAAAGAGGCCCACGAAACGACCATCATCCGCTCTGCTCGCTACCAACAAACCCTCCGCAGGTACCACGAAAGGAAGATTAGGGGAAGGATACTCGAAGTCGGCGATCTCGTGCTTTGGAGGACCCAATCAATGAAGGAAAAGCACAAGCTCTCTCCACCATGGGAAGGGCCCTATACGGTGATCGAAGTAATCCGATCGGGCCCCTACCGACTGGAGGACAACAACGGCAACGCTCTCACCAACACTTAGGAACATTGAATAGCTACATCGTTTTCCCCTAAATATAGTCTAAACTGCTTTTTAGTTAAAACACTCTCCCGTAAGAGCACCCCTGCCTGAAATACTTTTAGCCTGGGTTGCTCGGGGGCTCCATAAGGGTACAATATTGTATATTACCTCCTTTTTCTTTTGTCATCACATAACAAACAACCTTGTCCCCGAACGGAAACACATTCCATGTCCTTGATTACCCTACGTAACTCTATTCTTACTATGAACCGAATGCACCCCGCCTTTCCCTATGGACGCGAGCAGTCAAGCCCCGCGGGCCATGCCCCGGACTCCCAAGGTCGCACCCTACAGGACCAATGGGCAGGTACGAGAGGGAGAAATGGTAAGAACAAAGGTTATGCTAGGATATAAATAGGGAAAGCATATCGTGGTTCTGTCTCAAGGTTATGCTATGGACTCACCCACAAACTTAACTTTTACATTTTCTACTATTGCAAATACCACTACGATCACCAAGGGCCCACTCGGTTCTGTTCCCTCAGCTTCAGCAAGCACAAACGGATACCTCAATGGCGTCGCACCCATAGATGTTCAGTAGGAGAATAGGAGATCAAGGTCCCGGTCGAACATTTCCAACTAAAGCCCTCCAAACCTCGTCACTCCAATCATCAAGGTAAGTACTATCAAACCACCTCTATTTCATTACAATCATTCATACATCCATACGCGCATTCATCTCATATGCCTGAACCCCCCGGATGGTTAGGGCATGAACCACCCGGGGGCTCAGGAACTAAGCATCGCACGTGCAGCGAAATGCACTAGAACGCTCCGTGTTGCGCCACGAAGCGGTGGTTGTCTCATTCGACATGAGCAAACAATAGAGCCAGGGAAGGAAACCATAGATGAGCACCATGCGGCCTTTGCCTAGTCAGGCAAACCGGGTTATCTCAACCTTCTTGTTCGATCCTAAACCTCTCACCAAGCCCATAGAATCTCCATCGAGGGGAGGCCATTAGGCCACCCGGGTCGGTCTCCGGAATGACCTAGGCATCTGCCGGGTTGTAGGTAAAGGAGTAGTGGTATGCCACAAGAGGTCTATGCCAACCCCATCATGAACGATGGACCCGAATTCTACTCGATCACACCCATTAGCGAGCTCACCAAGCTAGTCTTCGAGCCCGAGTGATCAGGACAAGTGATGAAACTCAGCCCCTCTAGTTGTGAGGAACTGGATGGGGTAGCGCAAGACAACTCACAACGACCCCCATGAAGGCCCGACAAGGCTCGGGGGCTCAAATGCTAAAAACCTTGGGACCGCGACTCCGAACTCGCGTCGACAGGATCTATGACATCCAGCTATGGCTTGGGACCGCGACTCCAAACTCACGTAACAGCATCACTTCTGACTAAGCTACAAAAAATCCAGGGACCATGACACCAAACTCGCGTAACAGCTTCACTTCCGACAAAAACCCTAGGACCGCGACCCCAAACTCACGTCGATAGGATCTACGACATCTGGCTACGGCCTAGGACCACGACCCCGAACTCGCATCGATAGGATCTATGACATCCGGCTGCGGCTTGGGACCGTGACTCCGAACTCGCATAACGGCTTCACTATCGACTACACTTCAAGAAACCCTGGCTAGGGACCACAACTCTGAACTCGCGTAAAAACTAACTAAACTAACTACCTTGGCTGGCCAGGCCACACCAACATCAGGACCCACGAGCTCTGTCTCGTCCATCTCCAGAACTAACCATTTCAAAACCACGGCACGCACCAACACCCCCTAGATGGTTCTGCCCAAACCACCTGGGGGCTCAGGGGCTACACCCACAGGTGCGCTCGCGCGCACCCACCGACACAACACAAAACCTCTCCCGCACATGTGCTCGCTAAAAATAAAACCCCCTAGATGGTTCTGCCCGAACCGCCCAGGGGCTCAGGGGCTACACCCACGGGTGCGCTCGCGCGCACCCATCCACAAGACAAAAAAATCCCTTGGACGATTCTACCCGAATCACCTAGGGGCTCGGGGGCTCCTATCGGGTTCATAAACCTAGGGTCCCTCAGGGACCGGCTTCCACGCCTGGGCTCGGCCTAGGAAAACAACATGTAGTTCATGGGCCGGCCCAAGAGTCTAAAACACAACGGGCCAGAAGGGTAGTTCGGTCACCGATCGGAAGGTCTACCCAAAAGAACAAGCGCCCGCTCGTCAACTTCTTCAACCCACCTCTTCGATCGGAGCACTCGCTTCGGGCACCAGCCATCTCCAAGCGGTATCTCCAATCGGAAGGCCTGGCCCAAAACGCTGCTTCCTACTCCGACCCCGCGATCGGGGCTCATGGGAACCCTGCTCACCGCTCTTCTCCGACCGACGCACTTAGAGCCAACTAGAGCCATCCGACCGGGGGCGCCCCGTTCAGTAGGAACCAGAAGATGTGCGGAGAAAGGCAAGGCAAGGCTCACAAGTCAAAACCACTATACTAGGGACCATACCCTACACAAAACAGTACTCTGCAGCCACCATCTCCCCCTACAGTATTGTAGGGGCCGCTAAAACTATCATACGGTAAGCCCCCCTGTGTCTCTGGACATCGATCGTGGTATGGGCACCAGGATTTGCCGTACCAGGTGAACATAGCGTGACTCCTCACATGCCACTAGGCATCAAATAGTATTTGTAGGTATCGGCATCCATCCTTCCTGAAGAAGATAGCATGACCTCCCATGCGCATCCAACATTCTACAGCGACATCAACAGTGTTGGGGGCGCCTACCATTATCTAGTCTTCGTCAGCGTGGGCAACAAGGCTTAGAAACATCTGTACCCTATCCCTCTCACCTGTAAAGCCATCCCCTTCATCTATAAAAGGGGATGCGCTCCCTCCAATAAAAAGAGGTCGATTTCTTCAAGTTCAGACTCACTAGATTGATAGCTCACAACTCCTCAAGCACACGCTCGAACACCTAGCTCATAGCGAAGTTCCTGCCACTCTCGGCCCTTCTGGTCAGAGCCGACCGGACCTCTTGTACACCCCATCTTTCTCCCTCTCGTTTGTAACCCCACTGCAAACTTCAAGCACCTGGGCTCAGGAATAAAGTCACCGACTGACCCCGACTGGACATAGGGCATGTTGCCCGAACTAGTATAATCCTATGTCATTGAGTGCTAGGCCGCCTCCGATCACAACGTACAACAAAACTATAAATATTCACTAGTTGGTCACTTTCTGCACCGACACCATTGATTGAGCTTAGCAGGTTTTTCAATGCCCTATGTTCAAAGGAGCGGGTGCAAAGTGACATTGAAAAACTAAGCGCTTCAATTGCAGAGCCTTTATGTCAGCTTGAGATGATATTCCCTCCAGCATTTTTTGATATTATGATGCACTTGCCAGTTCATTTAGCCGAGGAGACTAAAATTAGAGGACCAGTGTGTTATCGGTGGATGTTTCCGATCGAGAGGTATCTACATACTCTTAAAGGATATGTTAGGAAGAAGGCACATCCAGAAGGTTTGATAGCGGTAGGATATATCTCAGAGGGGTGCATGACATTTTGCTCTCGCTTCCTAGATGACATTGACATGAAGCTGGATCGCACAGCGCATCATGAGAGGAGCACAGTGAATGAACCACTGGCTGGGCATAGCATATTTGGGAGCATCAACTATAGTAAGAAAGGCTGCAAACTTGAGCCTATTTCTAGATCTGACATGCTGCGGATGCGGCACTATATATTATCAAACTATGACGAAGCAATTCCATGGATTAAGTAAGCTGTTATACCACATTTTTTGTGTTTTTGTACTTTTTCATAGTAGATAAGTAAGAGCAAAATAGTACTCCTGATTAATGTTACACTAATGTAATCCATAGGATCCAACCAATAATATATAGTGAGTATAAGGAGCTAATGAGAAGAACTAGCACACACGGCATTGATAAGCGACACAGGGAGCATTTTGTTGGGTGGTTTAAATGTAAGGTGAGTAATGTTGTCTTATACATGTAAAAAATATATAGTAATTGTCTTATTTATTTATTTGAATTGGGTGCAGATGAAGGTCGTTTATGTAGAACAGAAGAGTAGTGAGGAGCTTATGCCCTTTCTCAGGGTCCTCATTACATGGCTCATGTTTTTAGCAGATGCTTCATACATGATTTCCTTTTTCGAATGGCTTCTATAGAGGTTAGCTTTAGTACACAAAATTCTAGAGTTTTAGTGAAGGGTGATGACAGTACAGGCAATATGGATTGGTACGGTGTCCTTAAAAAGATAATCACACTAGATTTTCCTATGAAAAAGAAGTCATATTGTTTGAGTGTGATTGGTATGACGTTCCTGCCGCTACTAAGAACAAAAGTAGAGGTTACAGTATGGATCAATATGGGATTGTAGATATTGATACCACTCGTCATCGATATGTAAATGATCCTTATGTTCTGGTGACTCAAGTTGAGCAGTTTTTTATGTCAAATGCGCAAATAAATCCAACTGGAGCAGTGTTATTAGAATAAAGCCTAGGACTTTGTTTTCCATGCTAGAATCTGAAGATATCGAACAGAAAGGACAGATTGATATTGACTCACTTGATGTCGGTGTGGAGACCATGACCATTTCTAGCCAACATGAAGAGTTGACAAATTGGACAAGGAACGACCTCCAAGGAGTGACCGAAGATGATACCATCATTGAAAAAGCTATACCTGTGCCAGAACCAAATGATGAAGACTTAGTTGATGAAGATGATGATAATGATGACACCTACATCGACGATGGACATGTTGCACCTGTCAACTCTTTAGGCCAAGGACATGATGATGAGTTTTTTACATAAATGTGATTCTATATGTATTGATGCGGTTTTTTAGCTAAAGGCTTGGTTCAAGAGCTGCACAAATTTTTGTTTGATTTAAGGCTTGGTTCCTGAGTTGTGAAATATTGAACTCAAATATTGTTACGTCATATATATATATATGTGTGTGTGTGTGTTGGTGCGATATTTTTGTTAATTGAAGGCTTGGTTCATCAACTGCTCAGTTTTTTGTTTGAATTAAGGCTTGGTTCATGAGCTGTGCAATATTGTTATGGACAGGAGCAACGCCTCATCTGTTGGCACCATTTTGCATTCATAGTGCTTCCCTGCATCCACAGTGATCTGCACATGTTGCATTTACCTTATATATTATAATTAAAAAATGGAGAAATGCTACTCTATTTGTGTCGATCTCATCTTGCTGATTACAGTGACATAGGTTTCATTTGTTTATGTGTTTTGTTGTTCTGATTAGTGTGTAGGGCTGAGGGTTTGAATCATAGCCCAGTGGGGGTGCCTTAGTGGTTTTATGCATGGGCGAGGGTTTGAATCATTGTCTTGCTTATGAGTTCTCTTTTTGCCCATTTTCTCCTAGAAATACTTGTTGTATGGACCAAGAGCTGACCATGTCCCAATGGTACTAAGCCGGCCAAAATCACGTCGACCTCCCATGGGCACGCGCCTAGTGCTACTAGGTGTTGCTACTGGGTTGGCTGCGCCACCAGCGCATGCTGTGATTTTTTTCCTGTTTTTTATTTTTTATATACTATTTTTTAACTTTAGGATGGTAGGTTGGTCTAATCCTTTGCTTTTGTCTCACGTGCATGATAAGTAATGTCCATGGACAAATTTTAATGGCAATAGCATTCTTCTTACAATGACATGTACTGCAATATAGCCAAGTATAGAGTTGGTGGCAATAGAACATCAACGGATGCAACAAATGACTTTTTGGTTGCAATAAAATAAAATCTATTTCAATGTAGGGCAAGATTAAGGCAACAAAGTTTCATCATGGCTTTATTCGCAACTACTTCCAACTAATCATTTCTTCGATGCAATATAGACCTGATCTATCGCAACGTAGCTCAAAGTTAACACAACACAATTACTTCATTGTCATATGTACAACTAACTATTGCAACGCAACATAAGTATTATCACAACTCAACATTAGCTGTGGCAATAGGCACCCATAATCGCAACCACCTTTTCCATCATGGCATTAGCGCCTATGTCTTGCAACGAAGCTTATGACTAACACAACACACAATTTTGATGGCCATCAGGCCCATATATCGCTACCAATTATGACGTTGGTTGCCAAAGAACCAAATATTGCAACCAAATGTTTGGTGTTGCGGAAACAAGTGGTGCTATAAGGGTCAAATCCTTGTAGTGAATGAAAATTTTCTTTTCTTTTCTAAATGCAATGCTAATGTAGAAAAGTAAATATGCTAAAGTAAAATTAATTTATGCAATGTGAAAGGGTAAATATGGATAACTACCGATTTTACCTCTCGACGAGGGTTCGGTGTTTTGAGTCCTTCGAACAGGACTAAAGGAGTCCTTCATTCTTCGGGTACATCAACCGGTCCCAGAGATGGAGACCTTGATGGTTGCACCTCTTGTGATGGTGACTCTGGTGATGATGTCACTTTTTCTTTCCAGAACTGCTTGGTCTGTGGACTTGATTTTGGCATAGTAGATTCATCCTTCATAGCTTCTACTTCTTTTTCATTCTTTGGGAGTTGATTATTCCATCATTGGGATGATCGGCGTCTCCTCTTGGGACTGATGTTCTTTGGTTGTTTATAAGTTGTATAACTATTGAAATAACATCATACCTTTTGT